>NC_060122.1:191409112-191712142 GCF_021461395.2 Schistocerca americana | reverse complement strand
TTCTCGGATCGATAGACGGCAATTCAAACAAATAGTATTATTAGATTTTTATTACAGTAAGATAAGTGACAATATTTAATTTTGTGTATTCACAAAGGTGTGTCGTAAGCAAATGGCGACCTGCAAATAATCAATGTCCTGCGGTATATACGAGGGCGGTTCAGAAAGTAACCTCCGATTGGTCACAGTGCAGGTTGTGGGGGGAGTAGCGACGCCATCTGTGCGTTCACGCACTCAACAGGTCAGTCGGCGTCAAGCCGTGGTCGAGTGGACGTCGTATCTGCGCTAGTTTAGTTTTTGTGGCAGTTTGAAATGTGTGCTGCAATAGAAAACCCCGCCAAATGTGAAGTGCGTGCTGTCATAAGGTTTTTTACAGCCAAAGGATATTCTGCAGCAGCTATTCATCGTGAGCTTTGTGCCGTGTACGGACCAAGAGTTATGAGTGAAGGAGTTGTCCGTGAATGGGTACGTTTACTTAAAAGTGGACGAGAAAACGTTCATGATGAAGAGAGGAGTGGTAGACCATCATTGGTGACTGACGAACTCGTTCAGACAGTTGATGCAAAAGTTCGTGAAAATCGACGTTTCTCAATGTCGGAGTTGTCTACTGGTTTTCCACAGATTTCTAAGACTCTCTTGTACGAGATAGTGACAGCTCGATTGGGTTACCGTAAGTTCTGTGCACGATGGGTGCCCAAAATTCTTACCGACCACCACAAAACTCAAAGAATGGCCTCTGCATTAGACTTTCTGTAACGTTATGAGGACGAAGGAGAACCATTGTTAAACAGAATCGTGACCAGTGACGAAACCTGGATTAAGTATGTGAACCCTGAGACAAAAGAACCATCAAAGATGTGGGCACATTCAAATTCGCCTACCAAACCAAGAAAAGCCTCGCAAGATTTTTCTGCCAGAAAACTGATGGCAACGGTGTTTTGGGATGCCAAAGGGGTGTTGTTGGTTGAATTCATGGAACGTGGTACGACCATTAATCAAGACGTGTACTGTGAAACAATAAAAAAGTTACGACGGGCTATTCAGAACAAACGCCGTGGTATGCTGACTTCCGGTATCGTTTTTTTGCACGATAACGCCCGTCCTCACCCTGCTCGCAGAACAACGGCCCTTCTTGAGTCCTTCAAGTGGGACGTTATCAACCATCCACCTTACAGCCCAGACCTGGCGCCAAGTGATTATCACCTCTTCATGCATTTGAAGAAATGGCTCGGGTCACAGCGGTTTGATGACGACGAAGAGCTCAAAGATGCGGTCACAGGCTGGCTCCAGGCACAAGCGGGTGATTTTTATGCAGAAGGAATTTCAAAGCTTGTGAAGAGATACGATAAGTGCCTAAATCGCTATGGAGACTATGTAGAAAAATAGTGCAAAGATGTAGTTGTAAGATGTATATACTAAAATATTTTTATTTAACTTGGTGTATTTTTTTAAATCAACCGGAGGTTACTTTCTGAACGGCCCTCGTATAATTCAAATGCAAGCAATACAATATACACTACTGGCCATTAAAATTGCTATACCAAGAAAAAATGCAGATGATAAACATGTATTCATTGGGCAAATATATTATACTAGAACCGACATGTGATTACATTTTGACGCAATTTGGGTGCATAGATCCTGAGAAATCAGTACCCAGAACAACCACCTCTGGCCGTAATAACGCCCTTGATACGCCTGGGCATTGAGTCAAACAGAGCTTGGATGGCGTGTACAGGTACAGCTGCCCGTGCAGCTTCAACACGATACCACAGTTCATCAAGAGTACTGACTGGCGTATTGTGACGAGCCAGTTGCTGGGCCACCATTGACCAGAATTTTCAATTGGTGAGATATGTGGAGAATGTGCTGGCTAGGGCAGCAGTCGAACATTTTCTCTATCCATAAAGGCCCGTACACGACCTGCAACATGCTGTCGTGCATTATCCTGCTGAAATGTAGGGTTTCGTTACTGCGAACAAGAGGTGACCGAGGCGTGTAACCAATTGGACCCCATACGACCACGCCGGGTGATACGCCAGTATGGCGATGACGAATATACGCTTCCAATGTGCGTTCACCGCGATGTCGCCAAACACGGATGCGACCACCATGATAATGTAAACAGAAACTGGATTGCCATTCATGCACCCAGGTTTGTCGTTGAGTACACCATCACGCGCGCTCCTGTTTGTGATGCGGCGTCAAGGGTAACCGCAGCCATGGTCTCCGAGCTGATGCTCCTGCTGTTCCAAACGTCGTCGAACTGCTCGTACAGATGGTTGTTGTCTTGTAAACGTCCTCATCTGTTGACTCAGGGATCGAGACGTGGCAGCACGATCCGTTACAGCCATGCGGATAAGATGCCTGTCATCTCGACTGCTAGTGATACGAGGCCGTTGGGATCCAGCACGGCGTTCCGTATTAGCCTCCTGAATCCACCGATTCCATATTCTGCTAACAGTCGTTCATTGGATCTCGACCAAGGCGAGCAGCACTGTCGCGATAGGCTACAATCCGAACTTTATCAAAGGCGGAAACATGATGGTACGCATTTCTCCTCCTTACACGGGGCATAACAACAACGTTTCACCAGGCAACGCCTGTCAACTGCTGTTTGTGTATGAAAAATCAGTTGGAAACTTTCCTCATGTCAGCACGTTGTCGGTGTCGCCACCGGCGCCAACTTTGTGTGAATGCTCTGAAAATCTAATCATTTGCATTTCAGAGCATCTTCTTCCTGTCGGTTAAATTTCGCGTCTGTAGCATGTCATCTTCGTGGTGTAGCAATTTTAATGGCCAGTTGTGTAGTTCATAAGTCACTGCTGTAGCGTTCTTAGGACAGCTCGTCTTCAACTCGGGCTGCGGCTACGTGGCGTGACGTTTGTATTCTCTTCGTGTAGAGGCCGTTGTCGTCTTGGTGTCGTCATAGAGACGTGTCTGCCAGCATCCTATTGGCTGACGTCGTCTCACAGCCCTCTCTGTTTCTCCGTTCTTGATCGTCGTGCCGGCGCTTGACGCTACGCCGGAACAGATGGGACCGATGAACTCACTGTTTGATCCCATACGCCAGATCAACCAACCAACCAATGTAACTGAATTAAAGTAAGAGTGCGGAATTACAGCAGTAAAATGGTTCAAATGGCTCTGAGCACTGTGGGACTCAACATCTGAGGTCATAAGTTCCCTAGAACTTAGAACTGCTTAAACCTAACTAACCCAATCACATCACACACATCCATGCCCGAGGCAGGATTCGAACCTGCGACCGTAGCCGTTGCGCGGTCCCAGAGTGAAGCGCCTAGAACCTCTCAGCCACAACTTACAGCAGCAGTTGAGTGGCACTACATCATTTGCAAAACGTAACCCAAGTATTGTTCTTCCAGTTCCTAAGACAATGGGTAATAGTCCTATTTCGATGTGCATAACAGGTTTCCAGGACACTACTTTTCAACTAATACATTCAGTTGAGACACTTGATTCCCATCTTGCTAACTAAAGTTTGTAGTAGGAAGCTTCCTAACACATAAATGTAACAGGTACAAGAAATTAATAACATAATCATGAAGCAGACGAAAGTAAACGTCTTAGGATGTGAACAAATTGCGGTTCTAGGTTTGCACTACAGTTTCATAAGTGGATGTGTAAATCCTACACGAATAGGTGACACTTAATCAGTAGTTTTCTTAAGTTACTGCTCAAGATTCGACATTACACAATATTTCCCAGTTGTAAAATGAAGATCTGGCGCGATCTTAAACGTTTGTGGAGAGTATACACCTAGTGTACAGTTTCGATTTTTTAGAAAATTGTAGAAAGCACACAATCCTTTGCTCGCTTATCAAAATCTCAGACCTACCAGGTAATCCTCAACCTGTATTACCTCATCTGCTGCAATAACAATGTGAAATAAGACGTACTTGTGATAACACATTCGAGACAAATTGTTAATGACCATTATATAAAAAACTGCACTCCTTACGTACCAACTATCTTATGCAAAAGCACAGCACACAACCCCATCAGTCACCATTGTGAGAAACTATGGTCCACTAATTCAGCACCGCTCTAAGTGCCTCTGGCAACAAAACTCACGACAAGTTAATCATTCCCATACATCTAAGAAGGTAAATTGCGAAAATACGTCTAGAGTTTAAGTCTCATCATACTGCCTTGTATACTTGCACAGGAACAAGTGTTTAGGATAACGCACAGGTTTCAAATTTTTTTAAATAATGTCACAATGTTCTACAAATCAGTTACAATAATTTTAATGAACTGTCCTCAAAAACGTAAAAGCAGAAAAAATTGAAGTTAAAAACCGTGAACGGCATTTCTTGGTTAATCAGCAGAAAACATTACTTCAGTGCTTTTTTGGATGTGGGATTTTCAGATCGTCAGGTGAACCTTCATAAGCCATAAAATAACCATGTCATTTGGAAGCCTCAGTTGTTTAGCATCTCTTACCAAACCAGTCAAAAAAGTCATGAAGGAACAAAATATTATATGCACAGAGGACACACAGACAAAACTCTAGAAACCAATACATATTATAAAAATGGAAGTAGGTTTGTGTGTGTGTGTGTGTGTGTGTGTGTGTGTGTGTGTGTGTGTGTATTTCAAATCTCTTCCTAAGCCACTGCAGCGGTTTCAACCGAACAGGGTACACATATCCCATACTGCCAGTCAAAATCGCTGTGGGGTAAGAAAAACGTACCTATCATTTTTAAGAAGATATAACTCCATAAAAAATGAAATTCGCGAAAAAAACTGCTTCATGTATAACGTTTGTATGCATTACTTCTGTGCTACTAACTGTACTCGCAATAAATTTCAGTATGTGCCGCTAAATGCGTCTACAAAAATATACATGCTATGACATACAGTTCAGGAGACAAGAGCTCATAAACACAGAGATGCTTGGAAAACTGCCGGGTTACGCACCAAGTTTAAATATATTACTTCTTAGCTATTGATTCTGATCCAATCATTCGGGAGGACGACGGTTCAATCCCGTGTCCGGTCATCTTGATTTAGGTTTTCCGTGATTTCCCTAAATCGCTCCAGGAAAATGCCGGGATATTTCCCTTGAAAGGGCCGGGCCGACTTCTGTCCCCGCCCTACCTTAATCCGATGAGACCGATGACCTCGCTGTCTGGTCTCCTCCCCCAAACAACTCTCTATTCCTATCATATTTCGCTGCCAGTATCCTAATACATCACTGAATGTATCTACACAAATATATTATAGCATGACATATAATTCAAGGTATATGAAGTCATAAACACAGAGATACTTGAAAAAATCGCGCATCATGGATGAAGTTCTAATACGTTTATTCTTTACTGCTAAGTCAATCCTACCGAAGGAAATCGTTGAAACTTAGCAGCGCTTTTCAAAACTAATTGCGCTCACCGTATCGAAGGTGTCAGGGGCAATGTTACTTATATACTGTATTTATACAACAGTCCGACAGAGAAATATGCAACTTTAAGGGTGTTTCCAAGAGCACATGGAAATGAAATTTTTTAAGTATTTCGCCACAAAAACAGTTAACTTTTTGGTTTCGTTTCTAATAAAGAAGGGAAAAATTAATATCTGGTCAATACTGGGTTTGTAGGTTAGTGTTAAATAAAGTATAAGTGTTTACAACAATAAAACAACAGAACTTATTCTGATCCTGTTCATAAAATTTCTCTTAAAGAAAGGTAGTGAGTCCTTGATCAGATGACAGAATACGAAAGGGTTATGCTTACAATGTGTCTCAGTGTGGCAGGAGCCCACACACTGTATGACCAAGCGAAGTGGCACAGCAGTTAGCACGCTGGACTCGAATTCGGTAGGACGACGCTTCCAACCCTCGTCCAGCCATCCTAATTTAGAGTTTTCGTCAACTCCTTCAGTCGCTCCACACAAATTCGGGGATAGTTCCTTCGAAAGGGCACGGCCGATTTCGTTTCTAAATCTTCGCTTGTGCTCTATGTCTTGTGGCCTCGATGTCGACCGGACGTTAAACCCTAATCTTCCTTCCTTCTTCCTTTCACACTGCATGTGCACGAAATGTCATACTGGCGGCAAAATACCACGTGGATGGCATGGTGGGGCAGGAGGGAGACACAAAAACATAACGGGCGCTTGTCTTGTCTCTCAAGGAGGGGGCCACTCCCTGCAGCGTGAAGCAAGCACTACGTGAGGGAAAGAGAGCAGAGCCTAACCGCTGCAAGTTGCAAGAGAGAGACAGGAGTGTAGATAAAGGAGGAAAGGGGCAGTGAAACGGTGCTGCTAGAGAAGGGGAGGGACCACAGGCAGGTGAGGCCTAGCGTAGGGACAGGTAGAAGGAAAGGAGAATCGCACAAGAGGGAGGCGGCTAGAAAGGCTTCTCAGCGCCGGCACCGCGCTACCTTGATGGAACGGTTTGTTTTTAAATACACAGCTAATCGCTTGTACTAACTGCATCACGTTGAATCTACGTTTATATTTATACTGTGCAAACTAACGTGATGTGCATGGCCGAGAGTACGTCCCCATGTGCGAGTTACTAGTCTTCTTCCGGTCACATTCACGTAAGGGGCACGGTTAGAGTGATGGTCTGAATGCCTCTGTGCAGCCGAATCTTATCCACACGATCCCTACGTGAACGATACGTAAGGGGTTGTAATATATTCCTAGAGGAATCACTTACGGGCGGTTCTTAATAGCCTTTCACAGCATGGTTTACGTCTATATTCAAGAGTCTTCCAGTTCAGTTCCTTCAGTATCTCTCTGACGCTCTCTCGCAGATTAAACAAACCTGTGACCATTCGTGCTCCCCTTCTCTTTATTTGTTCCATATCCCCTGTTAGTCCTGCTTGGTACGGATCCCACTCATTTGAGCAATATTCTAGATCCGGAGTGATTTGTAAGCAGTCTCCTTTCTAGAATGATTGAACTTCCCCAGTATTCTACCAATAAACCTATGACAACCACGTACTTTACCCAAGATTGAACGCAAGCGATCATTCCATTTCATATCCCTACAAAGTGATTCATCCAGGTATTTGTCTGAGTTGGTCGATTCCGACAGTGACTCATTGATGTTATAGTCATAGAAAACTGCGTTATTTCGTTTCGTGAAGTGCAAAATTTTACATTTTTGAACATTTATAGCAAGTTGCCAATATCTGCAACACCGGCCGGGGTGGCCGTGCAGTTCTAGGCGCTACAGTCTGGAACCGGGCGACCGCTACGGTTGCAGGTTCGAATCCTGCCTCGAGCATGGATGTGTGTGATGTCCTTAGGTTAGTTAGATTTAATTAGTTCTAAGTTCTAGGCGACTGATGACCTCAGAAGTTAAGTTGCACAGTGCTCAGAGCCATTTGTCTGCTACACGTTTAAATCTTACCAAGATCTGACTGAATATTCATGCAGCTTCTTTCAGATAGCAGCTACTTAATTACAAATGCTACTTCTTTATAAATGCACCCACTGCAAAAAGTCTGCTTTTACTATCACACCCGACATTACTTCTACATCTGACGACGACTCTCCATCGAAGATAACATGCTGTGTTCTCCCCACCAACAAATCCTCAGTACAGCCACAATTTTCACTTGATACACCATATTAAGCGTAGATTCAGCACTGAGTCAAAAGCTTTTCGTAAATCAAGAAATGTTGCATCTACCTGGTTGACCTGATCCAAAGCTTTCAGTGTGCAATGCGAGAGAAGTGCGAGTTGGGTTTCACATGCTACATGTTTTCGAAATATATGCATTTAGGAGGTCATTTTTTTCAAGGTGTATGTAGGTTTTTATGTTGGTGACGCCACGTAGCGCTCTACATGAAAATCACTGGCTGTGCTGCGTGCAGTCTGTGGCTGGTTTGCATTGTTGGAATTTGCTATTGTAGTGTTGGGCAGTTGGCTGTTAACAGCGCGTAGTGTTGCGCAGTTGGAGGTGAGCCACCAGCAGTGGTGGATGTGGGGAGAGAAATGGCAGAGTTTCGAGAGCGGATGATCTGGACGTGTGTCCATCAGAGACAGTAAATTTGTAAGACAGGATGCCATGAACTGCTATATATATTATGACTTTTGAACACTATTAAGGTAAATACATTGTTGATTCTCTATCAAAATCTTTCCTTTACTAACTATGCCTAACATTGGTTAGTGCCTTCAGTAGTTTGAATCTTTTATTTAGCTGACAGTAGTGGCGCTCGCTGTATTGCAGTAGATCGAGTAACGAAGATTTTTGTGAGGTAAGTGATTTGTGAGAGGTATAGGTTAATGTTAGTCAGGGCCATTCATTGTAGGGGTTATTGAAATCAGATTGCGTTGCGCTAAAAATATTGTGTGTCAGTTTAGTGTTGATCAGAATAGTTAGAGAGCGAAATGTCTGAGTACGTTCAGTTCTGCTCAGCTGTTTGAAAATCAGATAATGTAAGACGTTTATAAGCACAGTAATTCAATAATTTTTCAAAGGGGACGTTTCAAAGGTACCTCACGATGTTTGAGCTCAGAATATGTTCTAAGATTCTACAACAAATCGATGTCAAGGATACTGGACTGTAGTTTTGTGGATCACGTCTATTACCCTTCTTGCAGACTGGTGTGGCCTGTGCCTTTTTCCAAGACCTGGGCACCGAAACTAATACTTATTTTGTTCAAATGGTATGAGGATTAAACTGGGCCATAACTCCCAGGTTTTCTTTTGTAAAGGAACATTTGTAAACAGAGCTATTATTTCAGATTTCGCTTTGCTACTCTTAATTTCAGTTTCTGTCTCATTCGCTACGGACTAGACTCTAACTTTGGTGCCACTAACAGCCTTTACATGCGACCAGAATTTCTCTGGGTTCTGTGAAAGATCACTTAACTGTATTCTTCTGCGGTAGCCACTGAAGACTTCACGCATTTCTCTGTTGCCAAATAAACGCTTTTCTTTCAGCATCTTTCTACCTATACCCTGCATGGGGGCTTAATTATTATTAATGAAAATACTTTTTAAATTTTTAGTAGCTATCTGTCCGATTACGCAAGTCTCGTAAACGGTTGGCCCTGACTAGTATTATTACGCAATCTGACTGCATGGAACAACAACAAAGAATGACATGAAAATTTCCTGTTAACACAATTAATTAATTAAGTCCCCAGCAACTATAAAACCTACGAAACCAAAGCACAAGTGTAATTGTTCTGTGTGTGGGAGTGTGACTCAACGTGCACATCTGGCACGGTTCTTCTTCAACAAGACAAGAAATTTTAAACATCATTTATACTAAAGTAATTAAAAAATAGAAATACTATAATTGCGTAAGGAAAGCAGAATTACACTCTAATACAAGAACCCAAAGATTTTTTTTTTTTTTACCTTCGTTTATATTGATGAAAGGCACTCTAAACATGACAATCTCTCCACACCGACTCGCTGCTACCACATCTCAACAAGAACCTTTCAGTATCACATCTCAGCAAGCACTCCCTGCTACGAGTTCTTAACAAGCACTCACTACTACGAGTCCTCGACAGTCACTGCCAGTGGAGGCGGCTGAATAATACTCTTTGGCGCAATCTCTGGCGCTGTGGCTCAGTGTAGCCACCTCTCATATGCCCTTCCTCCACGGGCCAGAATTTGATGGTATTTTTCCCAGCAATGGTGGTGAAAATACCACCAAATTCGTCCACAAAAATACAGATAAAAATAAAAGATAATATTAATACCTAAATATCACATAATTAGTTAAAATTTTGGCTTTGCACTGACCTTTCAATAACCTAATATATAAAATACAGTAAGCAATACAACTTCTTTTCATACATGTGACTTTACATAATAGTTTACACAATACACAAAAAATCAGTTTATACAAATGTCCACATAAAATGATTTCAATGATTAGTTCCAGCAGTAGCACCCAACAGGTGACATCTTTTCAGTAGAAACAGTCCAACAGTGGCACCCAGCATTGTTGAATAGGTGCAGACACCAACAAGTGACATTATTTCAGTAGAAGCAATCCATCAGTGGCACCCAGCAATGTTGAGCAGGTGCAGACAGCAACAAGTGACATTATTTTAGTAGAAGCAGTTCCATCTGTGGCACCCAGTAATGCTGAGTAGGTGCAGACACCAACAAGTGACATTATCTCAGTAGAAGCAGTTCATCAGTGGCACCCAGTAATGTTGAGCAGGTACACACAGCAACAAGTCACATTTCTCAGCAGAAGCAGTTCCATTAGTGGCACCCAGCAATGTTGAACGGGTGCAGACACCAACATGTGATTTCATTTCAGTAGAAGCAGTCCATCAGTGACACCCAGTAATGTTGAGTAGGTGCAGACAGCAAGAAGTGACATCATTTCAGTAGAAGCAGTTCCATTAGTGGCACCCAGCAATGTTGAACAGGTGCAGACACCAACAAGTGACATTATGTCAGTAGAAGCAGTTCATCAGTGGCACCCAGTAATGTTGAGCAGGTACACACAGCAACAAGTCACATTTCTCAGCAGAAGCAGTTCCATTAGTGGCACCCAGCAATGTTGAACAGGTGCAGACACCAACAAGTGACATCATTTCAGTAGAGGCAGTCCATCAGTGGCACCCAGTAATGTGTAGCAGGTGCAGACACCAACAAGTGACATTATTTCAGTAGAAGCAGTCCGTCAGTGGCACCCAGCATTGTTGAACAGGTGCAGACACCAACAAGTGACTTCATGTCAGTAGAAGCAGTTCCATCAGTTGCACCCAGCAATGTTGAACAGGTGCAGACAGCAACAAGTGACATTATTTCAGTAGAAGCAGTTCATCATTGGCACCCAGCAATGTTGAACAGGTGCAGACACCAACAAGTGACTTCATTTCAGTAGAAGCAGTCCATCAGTTGCACCTAGCAATGATGAGCAGGTCCAGAGAGCAGTCCATGATATTCACTATCACTGATCACACTGTTCATCAGAGTTTATAAGCAGAAATTAAACATGTCCTAGTGGCACCAATCATGTAGAAAAAGTACAAGTAACAGTCCATAATATTCACTATCACTGATCACACTGCTCATCAGAGTTTATAAGCAGAAATTAAACATGTCCTAGTGGCACCAATCATGTAGAAAAAGTACAAGTATAGTCCATAATATTTACTATCACTGATCACACAGTTCATCAGCAGAAATTAAACATTTCTAAGTGGCACCCATTATGTTGAAAAAGTGCAAGTAACAGTCCATAATATTCACTATCACTAATCACACAGATCATCAGCAGAAATTAATCATTTCTAAGAGGCACCCATTATGTTGAAAAAGTGCAGGTAACAGTCCATAATGTTCACCATCACTAATCAGACAGTTCAGGCATGAACAATAGTTTGAATGCACATACAAATGCTTTTACACACTAAACATATAAATTCTAATAAAACACACAAATGATATCATATAATTGTCTTATTAACTATTACAAATACTCAAATATCAGTAAACCTATAATATTTATGTCAGTGCAAGCCACTACAAACAAATAAAATAATATTTAGGAGATAGGTGGGTAGGATTAGGAAAGGAAAACACACAAAACACACTCACTCATCTTTCATCCACATTAAGTACTACTGTGTAAGTGAATAGTGTTAACTGTGTAAATGTAATTCTGTCTAAATTTGATGTTCATCATGTGTATCAAGTAGTAGTGGCAGCAATGCATAACAGTCAATAATAGTTAAGTCAACGTCATAGTCATCATGTCAAGACCAATGCTTGCCAAGCCAGATCAAATGTACTGTTGCTGAACAACTGTCAGTGTGCCAAGATATGCAAATACTTCCTCTCCTCAAAAAAAGTATGTACTGCTTATTGATTTAACAAAGTGTGTGTAGACAATCTTCCTTCCACTTTAGTGTTCTAGTCTGCTATCTTCATCCTCCTTGTTCCATGTAGACCAACAAAAAAAAAAAAAAAATGCACCTCACTTACTTTACCTCTTATCCACCAAAACTCCAATAATCATCAGCATCACACAATCTCAATACTTCAATAATACCTCTTACGTCGATACATATAAATCTTATCATCAATATCACTTACCTTACCTCTTTTCCACAAAAACTCCAATAATCATCAAAGTCACATAATCTCAATAATACCTCAATAATACCTCTTCAATACGTCGATACATATAAACCTTATTACCAATATCATTTCACTTCCATGACAACTCTTTTCTCTAGTCAGTCTCCTCGAACAAGTACAGATAAAATCCTATTGTAAACCTCATCATTCCATACAATCCGAAGACACACTGTCAACACACAACCTCTGTGTAATCCATCTGACCCAAATCTTCTACTCATTATGAATTATAAACAAAAGAAATGCATACATGACCTCTAACAGACTTAGTTCGATTAACTCTCAGTAATTAAGTACGATTACGGAGTGTGAATGATCATAATATTTCACAGTGTGTGCACCACTTCAAGAATTATGGCAAACAGAAGCAAACATGTGGAGTATTTCTTGTGTCAAGTGTCACTTCCTATTTCAATTGCTCACGAAAAATGCAGTGTAAAAAGTGTCAATGGTCTAACCCTAGTGTTGGTATGTCATGTCGTTAGCTTCCTTCCTATTAGCATAAATTTCTACAGCTTTCGTAAAACCTCCAGCTCAAGTGACTTCTATGAAGTTTCTTGTACTAATGTCGTTTATGTCGAATTATAGCAGTTCATTTTCTTATCTTAAAAATATAAGGTACTGAGCGTAAGCAAAACATGCAATCGCGAGTAAATATACCAGTAGAGAACAGAATGTCAACAAGTGGATGCAGCACAATTCTTACAACGAGGCTCTGCCAAGCGAACAATCTATAATTAATACCATAGTGTGACCTAAACTCTATGTTCGTACACTGTACATCAGCATTTCTATACACCAAATTAAAGAGTAGTTGTGACGACAAACAGAAATGTATAAATATGCAATCCATACGCATAGCAGTAAACATATATCTTACGTAATAAACAGGTCATTAGCATCATATCAGCAAAAGCAAATAAATGTTCATTAGTCATCTTAATAAGTAAACATGAAGGCGCAAGCAGATAAATCACAAAGTATAACTTACATACCTAACCACATCAGCACAATTAATCAGGTGACAATTATAATTTAAATAAATAAGCACAGCAGGCACATAATTAAAAAAATATGACATCAGTGAAAAAGCAGTGCAGCCAAGCGATGCATAATATACACAAGTTATAACCCAGTTCATTAATAATCATTGTCAAAATCAGTTAATGTACGCAAGCACGTCGCTTCACAAGTAAATTCATAAAACATGAAATTAGCACAAAGTATGAATCACGTAATCGCGAGCAGCAAATTACGTCTAAAGTACGTACCTAAGTGGAAATATGTTACCTGAAAAATGAACTCAATTAATAGTTACCTTTTTTAGTTTATTAGTTTCTTCTTCGAAATTACATTCTTCCAGAAAATGTCTCGATAGCAAGTCGTCTTAACGTCGGACACGCACGGAATTTACCTGACGTTCTTAAATATTTTATAGAACCGTATCCTGAAAAATACTGAATGTTAATAACATAATTCATCAAGTCACTATAGCTTTATACTGAATTTAATCGGAGAAATTAAACTGTGTATTTGTTTACGGCTGTCAGTGCATTCGCACTGAGCGCTCGATCAGCTGTAGGCGCGTGACGTAGGAAGTAATTGTTTGCGGTCAACGACTGCCTTGTGCGGCTCGCAGACTCGACTGTTGCTTTGAGTATGTGCCGCCCAACAAAACACAGCGCGTTATCCTTGTACTCTCTGCGTGTTTACATGTAGCTGTTGGTTTCTCGAAAGTATGTCATTCCACAAAAATTTTAACGTTTGATATATGATGTATTCCCTTAGAGCGTCGTGATTTAAGAGTTTCTACCTCAACAGTGTTATCATGTATAATTTTGCGAATCCTATATGGACCGTTATAAAGCAGAAAAAATTTGCGACACAAGCCTTTTCCTTTGTGAGACAAATGATGAGACTTAATTAACACTTTTTGACCAACTGAAAAAGTTTTTAAACGACCAGGACGTTTTGCTGATTTCTCTCTTCTAGCAGCCGCAGATGCAATATTTTGCAGAGCCATGTTCACAACTTCAGAGTGCCGCAGTTTCCGTGAAGGCGGAAAAGGAACGATTTCAGATATGCGATTTGTCGGTGCTTTTTTTTTGTAATATCAGTCTAGGCGGTAAAGAAGTTGAGTCATTAGAAAGTTCATTCAGAATGTTTTGAAAAATATGAAGATACTGATCCCACGTTCTGTGATTCTTATGACAATAAAGACGACACAATTTATTGATTTCCTTCATCCATCTCTCTGAAGCGTTAGATTGAGGGTGAAAAAGTGAAATGAAAATTGGTTTAATTTTACGACGCCGTAGAGTACGAAGCCAAATTTTAGGACGAAACTGTGATCCATTATCTGATATAACCTTATCAACATGACCAACTTCTTTAAGAAAATGTTTGATGAAAGCGTTAGATACTGAACGAGCTGTTGCTTTGCGTAACGGTGTAAAACACACATATTTTGATGTCAACTCCACTGCTACGAAAATGTACGCAAAACCATTAGTAGAACGAGCCACTGGACCGAACAAATCGACTGCAGCCATCTCCTTTAATTTCGCTGGAATGATAGGAAACAACGGTGCTCTGTGAGAAATTGTTGGCGGCTTAGCCTTTTGACATAATTTGCATTTGGCCAGAACAGATCGAATACGTTTTTCCATATTACTGAAGTAGCAATTTTCCCGTAATTTATGAAAGCGTTTTCTGGGACCAAAGTGTGCATAACTGAAATGCGTATGCCAAATCAGCTTATTAACCCACTCATCAGGAATACAAACTAACCAAACAGAGTTGTCGACCGATTTTCGTTTAAAAAGAATGTCATTGCGAACTAAATAATGCTGTCTAATCGCTACGCTTTCCTTTCTCCTCCACTTCTCCTTAATGTCCTTCCAGATTGGATCCTTATTTTGCTCCTTAGCGATGTCCTGGAGCGAAGACGAAATAAAGTTCTCAAACGCAACACCTTGAATATACATCAAACAATAATTGTTTTCCTTGCAGTCCTCTTCAGCACTTTCAAACCCATAGGTGCACGTGATAAAGCATCAGCAACAATATTTGAAGAACCCTGTATGTAAACAATACCAAAGTCAAATTCCTGTAGGTACAACGCCCATCGTGACAATCTGCCATGAGTTAATTTTGTCGACATAAGAAATTCCAGAGCTCGATGATCGGTGTAAACCTTAGTATGTATCCCACACAAAAATATGCGAAATTTTGTGAAAGCCCAAACAACCGCCAAAGCTTCAAGTTCCGTTATCGAATAATTCTTTTCTGATTTAGAGAGAACACGACTTCCAAATGCAATAGTTTTCTGGACTACAACGCCGTCTTCTTCTATCTCTTGAAATAAATGTGCACCTAGGCCTTTGTATGATGAGTCAGTCGCCAAACAAAAATCTTTAGATAAATCCGGATGTGAAAGAAGTGGAGCAGCAACTAAGGCATCACGAAGTTGTTCAAATTCTGACTGAGCTTCCTCATCCCAACACCAATTAGAATTATTTCCAGATAGTTCACATAAACGAGATGTGGCCAAATTGTCTAATCTAACAAAGCGTCTAAGAAAATTACAGACACCAAGGAAACTACGAACATCACGTTTTGTGGTAGAAATGATGTGACCGAGAAATTTCACCTGAGAACGACCAAATTCAGATTTTTCCAAGTTCTCTGTAATGCCAACTCTTGCAAAAATACGTAATAATGAATCCAAAATTTTGCTGTGCTCACTCCAACAATGTTTAGCAATAAGAATATCGGCAACATATGAAGTAATATTGTTACAAAGATAAACAGGTAAAATTTCGTTTAAGCTACAAATGAATGCTGCAGAAAATATAGTAAGTCCAAACGGTAAATTCCAAAGTCACTTTTGGATAAAACAGTCATATCAGGTTATTGTTTACTTACTCACTAGATAGATTGATAGTTGAAGAGTTGTATTGACAGATGCAAAGAATAGTAAAAGAGTAGGCAGCGGTGTAGAAAACTAAAAGGGAAATAGCACCACTACAGCTCGGGGCCCTATGCTCGCTACGGCACATATTCACTTAGAGTAGTGAATCCCCTGAGGACTTTAATAGCCGCACATAATTTCCGGTTTGTGTCTTAGTGGCCAATTCGGTGGGAGTGCGTACATAAATTGATCTAACCATAAACATGGATGTATGTCATTTTTAGAATTGCGGAAGATCTTAAATTTCCGAACAGTCAAAAAGTGTTTATAGTCAAAGTTTACGCCTCGTGGCGACAAAGACCTACCGAGTCTGTTCCAATCCGAATGTCCATTATTGTCAAGTTCACGCGTCTGACGCTGTCTTGTTTCATCTCCTAAATGAAACAAATTATTTTCTTCAAACCCCTCTGCTAAACTAAGACTTGTCAATTTATCTGAGATCTCCTCAACTCTTTCCGATGAGTCACTTAATTGTTCTTTCTGTTTATTTACGTCTTCCGTAAGTGTCGCGACTCGGGTTTCAGTATTGACACATTTGGTAGTTAGCTGTTCATATTGTTGTGTTATGTTATTTAATCTGTCATTTGATACGGACTCCTCAATTCTCTCAAGTATTTCTTCCTTATCGTGTGCACATTGTGAATTGAACTCTGAAAATTTCTGTACTATCACGCGATCTTTTTCTTCCTGTTCCCTGCCCTGATCCTCTTGTCTGATTTCTGTTGAAATTAAGCTATTATTGTGATTCTTCAAAATTGGTTGTACTTCTTCTCTGATTTCTTTCTTTAATTCATCTTTCATATTTTTGAAACATGTCCCTAACCGTGTTTCCAAAGTTCCCATCTCTGTTTTAAATTCAGATCGTAACTGTGATCCCAGTGAGTCTAACTGTGATCCCAAATTTAATATTGGACTCATCAACTGCTCCGTATGAACTAGTTCAAAATTCCTTTCGCCCCTAACATTTCCCACAAAACCAGCTTCCTTCGTCATAGCTGTAAGGCCATCTGTGTTCGATACTATTACAGAATCTTCTGTCGTTAATCTCGTATTCTGTGAATTTTCTGATTGAGAAAAATTTTGAAATGGTTCCGGACTATTTTCCCGACTTATTAAATTGTTTTTCACTTCATTATTCATAACACTGTTCTTCTGTATTGGCGAGTTCGCCATGTCAACAATTTCGTTATTCTGACTATTCATCATTTTTGCCTGTTTCATTGATCGCGTAATCCTTTACAAAACATAATAAATTCGTTACAATATGAAAATTACAGAGAATATAACACGTTATCACCAACAATACCTTTGTTTCCTTCAAACACGATTAACGAACAATTGAAATAATTGCACTAAATTGTCAAACCCGTAGACAAGACACCAAATTTAAATTTGGAAAAAAAATACCATTAGAAGAATGACAATTACCAAATCTACACATGCAATATAGACTACAATTACTAAACTACAAATTACTACAACAATACTACTGTCTACTATTTTTTACAATCAGAAGAATTCCAAAGGACGATCCGAAGCAGTGGTCGCCACGTGCATGGGGGCTTAATTATTATTAATGAAAATACTTTTTAAATTTTTAGTAGCTATCTGTCCGATTACGCAAGTCTCGTAAACGGTTGGCCCTGACTAGTATTATTACGCAATCTGACTGCATGGAACAACAACAAAGAATGACATGAAAATTTCCTGTTAACACAATTAATTAATTAAGTCCCCAGCAACTATAAAACCTACGAAACCAAAGCACAAGTGTAATTGTTCTGTGTGTGGGAGTGTGACTCAACGTGCACATCTGGCACGGTTCTTCTTCAACAAGACAAGAAATTTTAAACATCATTTATACTAAAGTAATTAAAAAATAGAAATACTATAATTGCGTAAGGAAAGCAGAATTACACTCTAATACAAGAACCCAAAGATTTTTTTTTTTTTTTTACCTTCGTTTATATTGATGAAAGGCACTCTAAACATGACAATCTCTCCACACCGACTCGCTGCTACCACATCTCAACAAGAACCTTTCAGTATCACATCTCAGCAAGCACTCCCTGCTACGAGTTCTTAACAAGCACTCAGTACTACGAGTCCTCGACAGGCACTGCCAGTGGAGGCGGCTGAATAATAATCGTTGGCGCAATCTCTGGCGCTGTGGCTCAGTGTAGCCACCTTTCAACCCCTATGCTTTGTTTAAGACCTGTTATGCAGTAATTTCTGTCTCTTTAGAAGGAATATTCTCCTAGGTATATATCTATCCAGTGAGTGGTCAACTATTCTTTTAAACTTGAACCATGGCTCCTCTACATGCCTCTGCCCTGCGCTGAAAGTTTCAAGTTCCTCATTGAGGCACAATTTTTTATCTAGTTTACTGAACATGTATATCTTCCTGCTTGTATTAGTTGTCCTTTTTGCTTTGGTAATCATTGTAGCCACAACAGCGTCGCTGTCACTGATCCCAGTTTCGATGTGGAAATTGTCAAAAAGGTTACTGCTTGTTGCCATTAGATCAAAAATATTTCCATCACGAGTGGAGTTCTTAACTACCTGTTCTAGGTAGTTTTCGGGGTAGGCATTTAGTAACTTTTAACAGGATGTCTTATCATGCCGACCACTAACATAACAGTAATTTCCCCATTTCATTGTTGGGTGATTAAAGCCCGCACCGATTATTGCAGTATGATTGGGGAACTTACGTACAAGTGGGCTCAAGTTTCTCTAAGGTTTTCAGTTATATCAGGAGATGAGTCTGGTGGGCGGTAGAAGGATCCAATAATGATCTCATGCCCACCCCTGATACTGAGTCCCATCCCAAACAATCTCACATGCAGCTTCAGTTTCTACCTTGGTGGATTTGAGTTAATTATCTATTGCGACAAATACACCATCTGCATTTTCCATTTGCCTATTCCTTCGATGTACACTTAAACTTTCCCCTAAAATCTTACTGCTGTCAATTTAAGGTTTCAACCAGCTTTCTATACTTAGTACTATGTGAACATCACTGCTTTTTATGAGCGCTTGGTTGCAAATGCTTCGGCAGCTTACCATTAGGATTTAATACTCTCACGTGTTGCAGGCATTTCTTTCGATCTTACACTGATTCTTCTACGTTTCCTACAGCTATCGTTGTCTGGATTGGATGGTGAATCGCATAATATAAAAAATCATTGTACGCACCCCACAAACAGTCAGGAACCATAGTAGCAGCCTCTGGTGGTTAGTACACATGTGACCTATTTAGGGAAAACCTACAGTTCTCAACTCAATGGCGCAAGTCCAAGAACTCGCAGCTTAGATTATCGCAGAACTTTCGAAATCTCTGGTCGAGTCCTTCCACTCGACACACACTCAAAGGCCACGGTCAGTTCTGGGAACTGTGCTACAAATTGCGAGCTTCGCTGAAACTCGCGCAAGACTAGTCTTCTCAGCAATCTCTGCCAGTCGCTAGAATGACCCAGTATGACCTCGGAGCCCAGACGACAGGCGTCATTGGTTCCAGCGCGTGCCAAAATCTGTAGTTGGTAGCATCCTGTTCTCTCAATGGCTGCTGGAATAGCCTCTTCAACACACTGAATACACACTGAGTACATCTGGTGCCCTTTCCAGTCCTTGCTGCCATTTTTCTAAGGGACGATCATTCGCCGTATGTTTGAACTGCCGATGATTAATAGACCTCAACCGTTTTCTGTTTGCCTGTTCCTGACTTCGGACGAAACAGGTTTCCCCATAACAGGTGAAGTGAATCCCACTGGCTCATTTTCAGTTTCAGTGAAAGACAGCACCTCAAATGTGTTCGTTAGGGGTCGATACAACAACCTGAGAGCTCCCTGTGCAGGACTCCTAGATCTACCATTGACACGCCACTCGCAGTCAAGTGGACGGGTAACGAAAGATCGTTTACTTTCTGCAGAGGAGACAGGATCCTCAGGAGAGGATAGCCCGTTTAAAGGGAGAATTATGTTGCTATTTAACAGAAAATCACATACCAACGGTTGTAAGACAAGGGCAGAGGATACGAGGTGCGGCTAGAAAAAAACCGGACTGAAGCTAGAAAAAACATTTATTTAAAATTATTTACAATTTCATGTTATCTCCTTCAATGTACTCTCCTCTCGGTCTCTACACCGCTCCATACGAATTTTCCACTGTTCATAGCAATGCTGCAGATCATTTTCGGTAAGTCCATACATTACTTCCGTCGCTTTTTCTTTTACTGCTTCAACAGTCTCAAATCTAGTTCCTTTCAAAGCTGACTTGACTTTAGGGAAAAGAAAAAAGTCACAGGGGGCCAAATCAGGTGAGTAGGGTGGATGATCTAAGATGGGAATGTTGTGTTTTGCCAAAAACGTCTTCACTGACAATGCACTGTGAGCTGGGGCATTGTCTTGGTGAAGGATCCATGACTTTTTTCTCCACAAATCGTTCCGTTTTCTCCGTACTCGCTCACGTAGGGTAGCCAGGACGCTAATGTAGTAATGCTGATTCACTGTTTGTCCCTCTGGTACCCAATCAATGTGCACAATCCCTTTGATGTCAAAAAAAACAATGATCATTGCCTTGAATTTCGATTTTGACATTCGTGCTTTTTTTTGTCGTGGAGAACCAGGAGTTTTCCAATGCATCGATTTTGTAAGAAGGTGGGATCACTTTCAATGTTTTCCAGGATGTCAGAACAAATCATTCTTCGGCGTTCCTTCTGTTCAATTGTGAGACACTTTGGAACCATTTTTGAACACACTTTGTTCATGTTGAAACTTTCATGAAGAATCTGCCTAACACTTTCCTTGTCAACTCCTGTTAACTCAGACGCTGCTCTGATTGTTAAACGGCGATCTTGTCGAACAAGTTTATCGATTTTTTTAATGTTTGCGTCAGTTTTTGCTGACAATGGTCTGCCAGTGCGAGTGTCATCACTGGTGTCTTCGCGGCCATCTTTAAATCGCTTAAACCACTCAAACACTTGTGTTCGCGATAAACAATCATCGCCGTACACTTGTTGTACCATTACAAACGTTTCACTTGCAGATTTTCCTAGTTTGAAACAAAATTTGATGTTAATACGCTGTTCTTTCTGTACACTCAACATTTTCCGACGCACAGACAAAACGTCAACTACTTAAAACAGAGGCCACGGGCAGACTGAGTGCAGGAGGCAGATGAAACTCGAGCACTAGGCGGAGCGAGAGTCACGTGACAGGCCACGCGACTTTCAGCCTTATTGCATTCGTTTTATTGTTTCACCAGTACTAGTCCGGTTTTTTTCTAGCCACACCTCGTAGACAAGCACCAATTCTGTGGATGAATTAAAAGAGTGTTAACGGTTATGCAACAAAAGACCGAACACTGACGTCAGCTTGTACATGTGCACTCGGAAACTAGAGTGATGTAGTACAGCAGAATTTCGTCTATGCAATAGTGCAAAGAGTACCGACTCAGACAGATAAACAAAGGCTACACAATTTGAGATTGGAGTGATGTCCTAGAGTGGTTTTGTGTGTAATCTCAGCAAATACTAAATTCAGAAAACGTTGGCAACCGTTTAGGGAATTTATAATTGCTTTCATTGAAACACAGCAGAGACGCTCCAGGATAAGAGATATTTTGATACAAACAAAAAAAAAAAAAAAAGGAAGGGAAAAAGCAGAGGCGTCAAGGAGCTATGCAGCTTAGTTTTTAGTAGGGAATTACACTGGTTAAGGCAGATGAGCAGGAAATGAGTGCTCAATATTTTTACCGACAATAGGACAACAGAATATTATAAAGAGGTGCAGAGGATACACATGAAATTTTTTTTAACTATTATTAACGAGACTTTGGAAGGAAAAACACAGAAAATAGTGCCTCTACACCGGGGGCAAACGTAGCTCCTCTGCAGAGCAGGGCACCGTTTGTTACAAAGAATAAATTACGAAGTGCAGGTATAACGGTCCAATAAAAAACAAAAAAGTGAACAGGGTACCGCAAGGAGAGGCTAGAAATTGTTGACTTGGCACCTGCCGGTGTGGCCGAGCGGTTCTAGGCGCTTCAGTCTGGAACCGCGCGACCGCTACGGTCGCAGGATCGAATCCTGCCACGGGCATGGATGTGTGTGATGTCCTTAGGTTAGTTAGGTTTAAGTAGTTCTAAGTTCTAGGGGATTGATGACCTCAGATGTTAAGTCCCATAGTGCTCAGAGCCATTTGAACCATTTTTTTTGACTTGGCAACAAAACAAAACGCTCAACAAAGCAGAACTGTAGAAAGTAGCATTGAAGGCAAAGTTAGGTAGCAAGGTAAACATGGTACTTTATTCAAAAGAAACACCAAACTTGTCAAAGAAAAATCCTTGTCAACAAAAGAGATATGGTACGACATTCCAACCCAAGTCTAAAGCCTCTGGTATCTTGCTTGTGCGTGGTTTGCCGCAAGAAGGTAGTTGTAGCATGCTACGTGTTTGCATCATGCTGCCAGCTGTCTACAACAGGCGTTCGAATGTGGCAGAGGATGCATCTTAAAATGATTCCAAACGCACATTCTTGCCTGATCTAGAAACTCACTGCATTCTAAAATAAAACATGCTGGATTGTAGCTTTTGACCTCAAGGGGCGGCTGTGCAAATTTGACAACTAACATCAGTCAGCCAGCTTCACATTGTCGGAATCATTAACCATTATACTAGTGTTTTTACCTCTCTTATAGGTTACATAGTCACTTTTAGCCGTGTTGGTGGAGGCATGTTTCTTAGCTAATGCAGTGATCTATCCAAACATACTTTTCTCCATACGTTCATAGCTGCCTGTTGCTTTGGAAGCTCGGCATTCGACTCTGATGTGGTGCTTGTAGCAGTCACCACAACCTGGCATTTTTACACCACATAGGGAACTCAGACGCGTAGTGCGACCACTTCTACACCAACATATTCTCAGTTTACTTCCTACATCATTCTGTATTGTGTATGGAACCGGAGACCTAGAAACGACAGAGAGGCCTCGTCCCGCCGTTGTTCGCAGTGGTTCACAACCCCACAACAGGCTACAGCAGTCCACCCGCCCCACCGCCGCCCCACACCGAACCCAGAGTTAGTGTGCGGTTCGGCCCCCAGTGGATCCCCCCGAGAACGACGAGTGTAATCCCAAATGTTTGTGTGGTAGAGTAATTATGGTGTACGCGTACGTGGAGACTATTTGCGCAGCAATCGCCGACACGGTGTAATTGAGGCGGAATAAGGGGAACCAGCCCACATTCGCCGAGGCAGATGGAAAACCGCCTTAAAAACCATCCACAGGCTGGTCGGCACACCGGACCTCGACAGCAATCCGCCGGGCGGATTTGTGCCAGGGACCGCTCGCCCTCCCGTTCGGGAAGCAGTGCTTTAAATCGCGCGGGCTTTCCTGCATTATTACTCTTCATAATATTCCGCTTAACCTTACCTAGCTCTTTCATTATTAACCATCTTCATAATACTCACATAATTTACGGTTAACGTTGACTGAGCTTTGCGGATAAAAGCCACAAGTCTTGATATCTTTACTCAACAACTTATAAGACGTACAGCAGATCAGTTCTCCTTCGTAATTCAGTGCACTCATATTATGCCACTTAACACACTTCCCAAATGGACTAAACCAACTACCACTGATGAAATGCTAAAGATATGAACAGAGATGGAATGCAAAATGAGGAGAGAGGAATACAGGGAGACGCAGAAAGAAGGACAAGGAGAAGCTGTCCAACGTTTTAGCTTAGCTGCCCCAAGTTGGAAGTATTTTTGTACGCACAAAGCATACTTAACATCAACTACAACCGCTGAGGGACTAAAACGGTGGTCGGTGGTACTTAGTCCACACATTAAGGAATACAGAATTCATGATTCTTTATTCTAATAAATCTAGATCGAACTACTTTGGCATATTATAAATGACATCTCATTAATAATTTTATAGGTAAGTAGTTCCAAATTACGGAATTAGTGTGTCATTTGATTTTGAATTTGAAAAACTAATATATTAATATCACGATCGATTGAAGTGGTGACAATTATCAGCACATAACTGCGTAAGCTTCAGCGGCCAGAGTCAGTCGACATAAAAGTTTTCTGGGTTTGGTACCACGTCATAATGTAAAAACTACTGCTGCTATAGAAAAGCCAACGTTTCGGCCACGATTGCAGCGGCCTTCTTCTGGGTCTGCTTTTCTATAGCAGCCGTAGTTTTTACATTATGACGCGGTACCAAACCCAGAAAACATTTATGTCGAATTATCAGCATGTTCTCAAGGTATATAGTTAGATTTCGGTTCTATTTTTACTGTTTGTGGGCTTTACTCTTGAAAATAGGTGTTCACAAACATATCTACTTTCATGTTATGAGATATGTTACACAGGACTGTGCAGCAAAGAATATTTGTCGCTGGGCCTGCATGGTTTGCAAAACTCAACAAAGCCACGTGATCACATTTTTGTTTTTGTTCGAAGCTAGACTGCCACTAAACTCAACAAAGCCACATGTTCACAATTTTTGTTTTTGTTCGAAGCTAGACTGCCACTGTATGCCGTCCACCTGAAAAACCTTCTGACAACGTTTCTATATCACTGTCGCACAAATACAAAAAGTTTTCATTATTTTTTCGAAATTCCGGGATTTAATTTTCAATTTCTTGCGTCAGATCGCGAAGTACGGCTCCGAATTTCATACCGTCCTTAGGATTATGTTTCAGTTTATAACAAGATTACGTAAACAGAATTTTATGGGTATTTCTTTACTGATCCTGTGATGGATGTTAACATCTTGGGCCGCATTGATACTTGCTTTTGACCGCGGGTGTCTCGCCAGCCGCAGCTTGGACACTACTGGTCTAATCCTTTCGTTTTACAGTCAGACAGGTGAAACAGCATTCGAGCAGTTTTGGCGTCAGCAGTTGGTAATTGCTAATAGCAACTGAAAGAGCCTCTGCAGGGTTATAGCTGCATAATCCCGTGTGCAGTCTGATGCAAACAACTGCGACTGAAAAACTCTATGGTTTGTAGTTTGTCTTTCAAAACCGAGACGTGTAAATTACATCTGTATCTAGCTTTAAGACCAAAGCACACTCCCATCAAGGTTCAAAGAAGTCAGAGCGCCAGTGATTTCAGAAATCTTGCATATGCGGTATTGGAGGCACGGGGTGTTACAGAGCCCTTAAAATATTCACGTCCGTGGAGCAAGGTGCAAGAACCTAGTTTCATCAGGCGGCTTATAGGATGGTTCAAATGGCTCTGAGCACTATGGGACTCAACTGCTGAGGTCATTAGTCCCCTAGAACTTAGAACTAGTTAAACCTAACTAACCTAAGGACATCACAAACATCCACGCCCGAGGCAGGATTCGAACCTGCGACCGTAGCGGTCTTGCGGTTCCAGACTGCAGCGCCTTTAACCGCACGGCCACTTCGGCCGGCGGGCTTATAGGAAAGAAGATATAAAATAGAAAGACTCACGACAGAAAAGCAAATAGAAGAAGATGGTGTGAACTGCTAGGAATCGCTGTATGTCCCAATCACATTTTGCTGGCTGCAAATTCCTGGAGGTTAACGAAAATCTACTCACAATTCATACAGATATGTGGTAATGCATTCTACAAATGGATTCAAAATATTTCCCTTAGATTACAACAAGAACAGAGCATTAGAAGTAGGAGGGGGTCATCTCACCACTACGTATTAAAAAATACACACCCATATACGTCTCACATTTTACTGAAGTAAGAATATTGGAAATCAACTTAAAGGTAGTAGTTCAAAAGCAACAAAGTTGAAAACGGGATAAGAAACCAGTTACAGTACATGATACATACAACATTACTCTGAGGGAAGTTATTTTGTAGTTTAACTTACCAAACTGACTTGCTGTTAACCTCAAAATATTCGCCTACAAGGTCATTTAATAAGTAACACATAGTAAACACGTACCCATCGTAGACTAAAATTATGTGACAGTCTCTATTCATGTTCTCAGTTACTTGCTGGATGGCCGGCCGTTGAGGCCGAGCGGTTCTAGGAGCTTCAGTCTGGAACCGCGCGACCGCTACGGTCCCAGGTTCGAATCCTGCCTCAGGCATGGATGTGTGTGATGTCCTTAGGTTAGTTAGATTTAAATGGTTCTAAGTTCTAGGGGACTGATGACCCCAGATGTTAAGTCCCATAGTGCTCAGAGCCATTTGAACCATTTGAACTTGCTGGATTTGTTCCAATATCTTTCTCTTGAGCTTTTACCCTCTACAGCTGCCTCTAGTGCTATAGAAGTTCTTCACTGGTGTCTTAACAGATGTCGTATCATCCTTTCCCGTCTTCATGCCAGTGTTTGTATACGTTCCTTTCCTCGCCGATTATGCAGAGAATCTCCTCATTCCTCACCGTATCAGTTCATCTAATTTTCAACATTCTTCTGCAGCACTACATCTACAAGGGTTCGATTTCTTCTGTTCTGGTTTTCCCGCAGTCCATGTCTCACTATCATACAATGCTGTGCTCCCAATGTACATTATCGGAAATTTCTTCCTCAAATTAAAACCCTTGTCTGATACTAGTTGAATTCTCTTTGTTAGCAATGCCCTTTTTGCTACTGCTAGTCTGACGCAGCCGCGATCTAGCGGTAGCGTCTTTGATTACTAGTCAAAAAGTCATCAGTCCCGGGTTCAAACATCGAATGTAAAATATTGCACAAAAATTATCAGCAATTTCGGCAGAGCATTTCTGTCATAAGAAGTCTAACATTCAGTCAACGGCCTTGTCAGAAGAGAGCGGAGGAGCAGGCAAGGGTTCAGGACACTGTCTTGCTCTTCGGTCAGGAAACTGACCCTAAAGGCGAAAGAATGAGCAATTATCAACGGCATAAGGATAAAAAAGGCAATGGAGACTACTAAATTAAGGACACATAATGTGTACCCAAAGGACATGTGGCCTTTAAAAAAGTATCATGATGATTTCTCAGTTGGCAAAAGATTCCACAATAACGCCCATTCGGAACTCCGGGAGGGGACCGCCAAAGGACAGGTGACCATGAGAAAAAGACTGACTGAGCGTCCGAGGATAACGTTCTACCAGTCTGGGCGTGGAATGTCAGAAGTCTGAACGTGGTAGGGGAGCTATAAAATCTGAAAATGGAAGTGCAACGGCTCAGTCTAGATACACTAGGGATCAGTGAAGTGAAATAGAAAGAAGACAATAATTACTGTTCAGATGACTATAGGTTAATATCGTCTCCAGAAGAAAATAGTTTAACAGGGCTAGGATTCCTTACGAATAGGATGGTAGTGGAGAGAGTGTTACAGTCAACAGTTCAGTAATAGGGTTGTTCTTATCAGAATCGACAGCAAACCAACACCGACAGCAATAGTTCAGGTATACAGGCCGACATCGCAAGCTGACGACGAAAAGATAAAGTATATTAGGATATTGAAAGGGTAATACAGTACGTAAAGGGAATATAATACGGAAATCTAATAGGTATGGGGCAATGGAATTCGGTTGTAGTGGAAGGAGTAGAAGAAAGCGTTAAGGGAGATTGTGGGCTTGGTAGTAGAAACGAGGGAGGATAAATACTAATTGAGTTCTGCAATAAATATCAGTTAGTAGTATTGAATACTCCGTTCAAGAATATTTCGAATCGCCAGGAAGATATGGGAAGATTTCAGTCAGATTACATTATTGTCAGGTAGAGATTCAGAATCAGATATTAGCTTCTACGTCATACGCAGGAGCAGATATAGATTCAGATCACAATATAGTAATGATAAAGATTAGGCTGAAGTTTAAGAGGCTAGTGAGGAAGAATCAGTGCCCAAAGAAGTGCTAAGGAACGAAGAGACACGTTGAAGTTCTCTGAGGCTACAGATATGCAACAATGAATAGCTCAGTAGGCAGTCCAGCTGAAGAGAACTAGACATATCTGAAGATGGAAATCACAAAACTTGGAACGAAAACCGTAGCTACAAGGAAGACAACTGCGAAGAACCCGTAGATCACAGACGAAATACTTCAGCTGATCGATGAAAGAAGGAAGTACTAAAATGGTCAGGGAAATTCAGGAATACAGAAGTACAGGTCACATAGGGACGAAAGAAATAGGAAGTACAGGGAAGCTAAAACGAAACGGTTGCATGAAGAACGTGAAGAATTTGAAAAGAAATTATTTTCGGAAGATCTGACTAAGCATATAGAAATATCAAAATAATCTTCTGTGGAATTAAAAGCTAGAGCGGTACTATAAAGAGTTAAATGGTAATTCCACTGTTAAATGCACAGAAAGGGCAGATAGGCGGAAAGAGCACACTGAAGGTCTCTACGATGGGGGAGATTTGTCTGATGACGTGATAGAAGAAGAAACAGGAGTCGACAGGGAAGAAATAGGGCATCCCGTATTAGAATCTGAATTTCATAGAGCATTGGAAGACTTGAGATCAAATAAGGTAGAAGGCATAGAAGTCACTCCATCAGAATTTCTGAAATCATTAGGGGAAGTGGCAACAAAATCACTATTGACGTTGGAGTGTAGAATTTATGAGTCTGGCGTTATATCTTCAGACTTCCGGAAAAACATAATCCACACAATTCCGAAGATACCAAGAACCGACAAGTGCGAGAATTACCGTACAATCAGCGTAACAGTTCATGCACTCAGATTGCTGACAAGAATAATAAACAGAAGAATAGAAAAGAAAATTGAGGATATGTTCGATGACGATCAGTAAGGCTTCAGGAAAGGCGAAAACTGCAATAGAGGTAGTAAAATGGTAATTAAATCAAGACCCTAAGCTGTCGACAGGTGTTGATATACATCAACGGGGACAGTTGAAAATGTGTGTCCCGACTGGGACTCGAAACCGGGATCTCCTGCTTACTATATGAAGATGGTAACTGTTCTATCGGACACCTTCATACAGTTAAGGCTAACCGGCCAATGACCTTATTCTTCTGTGCAAGTTGCCCACGCATTGCCCGAACTCTTACGAACTCGGTGAGATTGTCTGCCGCGAGTAATGAGTGTAATGGGCAGGGGCACTACGAATGTAGTGTGTGGACATTAAGTTGGGAATGTGGGTCTCACGGGGAGCCTACAAGAGATAAATTACTGCACTCGCACTATCCTCTGTGCCCTCAGTGACTCAGAGCGTCTGCCTTGTAAGCCGGAGATCCCGGGTTCGAGTCTCGGTTGGCGCACACATTTTTCAGCTGTCCCCATTGATGTATATCAACGCCTGTCGACGGCTTAGGGTCTTGATTTGATTATCATTTAGTTCTAAGAGAGCTGCATGGTCACCGATGGTATCTGTTCTTTCGGACATGTCCGACAGAACAGATATCTTCCTTATATCATGTAATAGAGGTAGTTCTAACGTTGCGCTAGGTAATGGGAGCAAGCCTGAAGAAAAATCAAGACAAATTCATAGAATTTGTCGATCTGGAAAAGAGTTCAACAATGTTAAACAGTGCAAGACGTTGGAATTTCTAAGAAAAATACGGGTAGCTATAGAAAAATGCGGATAATACATAATATGTACACGAATCAAGAGCGAACAGTGAGATGGTAAAAGGAAAAAAAAAAACTGCTCGTATTAAAATGGGTGTAAGACGGGGGTGTAAACTTTCACCCCCTACCGTTGTACCTAAACATCGAAGAAGCAATGAGGGAAGTAAAAGAAAGATTCAAGAGGGACATTAGAATTAAGGATGAAATAATATCAATACAGGATTTGCCGATGACATCGCTGTCCTCGGTGAAAGTCGAGAAGGATTACTCGATGTGTTGAATAGAATGAACAGTATAATGAGTGAAGAGTGTGGTCTGAGAGTAAATCGAAGAAAGACGAAAATAATGACAAGTAAAATAAGTTATGACGGACGGAGTAAGGAGGAGATAAAAAGCAGACTGGCAGTCGTGAAAAAGCCATTTCTGGCTAAGAGAAGTCTGCTAGTATTTAACATAGGACTCAAGTTGAGTAAGAAATTTGTAAGAATGTCCGTTTGGAGCTCAGTATTGTGTGGTAGTGAGACGCAGACTGCGGGAAAATCAGAACAGAAGAGAACTGAAGCCTTTGAGATGTGGTGCTACAGAAGAAAGTTGAAAATTAGGCACATTGAATGAACTGAGGAGGTTCTCCGTAGAATCGGCGTGGAAAGGGCATACGTAATACACTGACAAGAAGAAGGGACGGAATGGTAGGTTATCTTGAAGATATCAGGGGATAACTTTGATTGTATTAGAAGGAGCTGTGGAGGATAAAAACGGTAGAGGAAGAGAGAGATTGGAATACATGCAGCAAATAATTGATGAGGTAGGGTGCAATTGCTATTCTGAATGAAAAGTTTGGGACAAGAGAGGAATTCGTGGCAGGCCGCATCAAACTAGTCAGAAGACTGATGACAAAAACATAATGAGGTCTGCTTTTTATGTCCTCCTTTCTTCGTCTGTCATGGGTTATTTGGTTGCTGCTCTCATTGCTGCTACCGGTACTTTTCATTACTTTCGTCTTTCTTCGATTTACTCTCAGCCCATATTCTCTACTAGACCATGAAACCTTCCCGTCTCCTCTGTATCTCTTTTGTCACGCAATAACTGTCTTTCTATATCTGTTTTGTTACGCAACTTTCCCTTCTACAAAAACCTTTGAAACCTACCCTTAGGATTTCTATCTCTTGCTTAATAATAACAAATGAATTCTTCCCTTTGAAATTTATTCTCTTTCTCAATCTTCGCATACAAATTTAATTGCTGCTTATTAAAAGTGATTTTCTCATTATTTCGACGAAACATAGAATGTGTCGTCCCCGTGGCCATCAGTCGTTACCTGCAATAACCCAAAACTCTTCCTTACCTTTTTTACTGTTACTGGATCGCCATCTGACTGCTACATGGAACTGCGACATGAATATACTCACTCTGACATACTATACTCTATTAACTGCTGGTGGCATGTCATAATAAGTTGCTGTATTTATTACCAAAGCTGACGTTATTCTTTAATTAATTTGACTGAAGTTACGAAATTCATAGTTACACTTCTTCTTGACAACAATAAATTTTTTGCAAAGTTTTAGGTTGATGGTTTTTGGGATGGATTATAATCAGTAATGCAACATTGCTGACCAATATTAATTACATTCTGTAAACGTTTCTTCAAATATTTACTGCTGGTAATGAAATGATTTTACAAACGTTCAAATTGAACTTCCTTTTTACAATAATCTTACAACTAGCATTGCGCAAACATACCTTCACTAGTCTTGAATTTCTCAAAGAAAATAATTCAATAATATTAGTTCCTCTTATGATAATAGTTAGCTGATGTCTCTGTACATCCGCTTATAATCTCTTATAAATCATAGCTCGTGGCTGGCAGACACACTGCTCCGCTCAGCCTCTCACTTCAGACCTGCTACGAACTCTCTTTACATCTCGCTTACTACTGACTTCCTACGAACGCTAAAGTGCGGTCTCTCCTGCCAACAGTGCTTTCTGGTGCAGAAAATCCCTGCTAGCATTACATAAAGTATCAGTGCGCTGTCCTTCCCGCTCTTTTCTTAAAATGTATCCATACACGGTCTCTCCCGCCCTTTTTAAAATTATATCAATTTGCGGTCTCTCTTGCCAACAATACTTTGGTGCAGACATTCCCTGCTACCACTATTATTTCCAACATGACAAATATCAAGTATTCCTACTTTATCCTATTAATAAAATATAAATACCTTTCATAAATTGTGGCTTGACAATATACATTAGAAATATACACGTCCTACAACCATCCACTCCATTCAAGACCCGTAATGGTTCTTGATGTTCATTAAGGGCAGCAATGTCAGCAGTGAATCTTACCATTGATATCCCCTCACCCTGAATTTTAATTCCGTTCTTGAACTTTTCTTTCATTTTCCACACTGCTTCTTCGACTTACTGACTAAACAGCAAAGACTACACCTGTACTTCCCCAAATTACAACAGAAAGCAAAAATAGCAAATTCTAGTTTAACCGTTTATAATTATTCTTTCTGAATATGGAAGTTCAAGGTATTTAGCTAATCTCGTGCAGTTGTGTGGCGCAGCACACGGCTGGTGAAGGTACAGTAGGTGGCGGAATTGCGTGCAGAGAACGGCGGGTAGGCGGCCAACCACCATACTCACACAATGCCCGCATGGCAGCGGCACGGGCTGTGAGCGCAGCTGATTGCGCTCCAATCCAGGAAAGGGACCTCAGGATTTCAGGCACATATGGAGCTAACAGTTATGCCTACGGGTGGGCGATACGAGCTGTCCAGCGGCTGCTGCACCCCGGCGAGGTGCAGTTTGTCGGCTTCAGGTCTGCAGGTAGTGGCTGGATGAGCGGCCAAAGTGGAGCCCTACCAATGGATAATACAGGGTGATTCAAAAAGAATACCACAACTTTAGGAATTTAAAACTCTGCAACTACAAAAGGCAGAGCTAAGCACTATCTGTCGGCGAATTAAGGGAGCTATAAAGTTTCATTTAGTTGTACATTTGTTCGCTTCGCTTGAGGTGCTGTTGACTAAAGTTTTTTGTCCCTTTTTCTTCGAAGGTGCTACTGTAACTGGACTACAGTATATGGAGATGAGACCTGAGTTTCTCCTGGCGTATACAACTTTCAAATAACTTCCGGGAATTCAGCCAGGTAACACTTTCAGCGACCGCCGATATTTCGGCGGGAGAACACCCCGCCATTTTCAAGGCAAACTGCAACGGACAGGCGACGTACATGCAAATTTAATACCTCGGTTCTCGGACACAAGCAGGAAAGATAACACACACACACTGAACACTAGTGCCACCAAAGATGGCCAAAGTCAGAGCTATCGATAGTGAGACTATGAATTCGCAGGTGAGGTAGCATTGAGTCTGTCCCTCTGTTTCTTGACAAGGGAGAGAGCCGGATTCCAAACAGAGTTTAAACAGAAACCTCCATCCCTGTTAACAAAGTTGCTCGCTAATTTAATCTCAACTGCCTCCCGAATCACACTGTCCCAATAGCTGGACGTGCATGCCAATATCTCGGTGTTATTATATAACATGGAGTGACCAGTATCCAAGCAATGTTCGGCAATAGCAGATCTATTTGGCTGCTGTAATCGTGTGTGCCGTTTATGCTCAGTACATCTGTCCTCCACGGTCCTGATAGTTTGACCAATATATGCCATGCCGCAGCTACAAGGGACACGATATACACCCGCCTTACGCAGTCCAAGATCATCCTTAACGGAACTCAAAAGTGCTCTAATTTTAGATGGAGGTCGGAAAACACATTTCACATCGTATTTCCGTAAAATACGACCGATCTTATTGGACGTGTTTCCTACGTAAGGCAAGAAGGCAGTAGACTTAGGTGTTGACTCAGAATTATCATCAATCACCTGATGTACAGTTGGTCGATAGCGCAACGCACGTTCAATCTGTCTATCAAAATGGTTACAGTGATAGACAGATTGAACGTGCGTTGCGCTATCGACCAACTGTACATCAGGTGACTGATGATAATTCTGAGTCAACACCTAAGTCTACTGCCTTCTTGCCTTACGTAGGAAACACGTCCAATAAGATCGGTCGTATTTTACGGAAATACGATGTGAAATGTGTTTTCCGACCTCCATCTAAAATTAGAGCACTTTTGAGTTCCGTTAAGGATGATCTTGGACTGCGTAAGGCGGGTGTATATCGTGTCCCTTGTAGCTGCGGCATGGCATATATTGGTCAAACTATCAGGACCGTGGAGGACAGATGTACTGAGCATAAACGGCACACACGATTACAGCAGCCAAATAGATCTGCTATTGCCGAACATTGCTTGGATACTGGTCACTCCATGTTATATAATAACACCGAGATATTGGCATGCACGTCCAGCTATTGGGACAGTGTGATTCGGGAGGCAGTTGAGATTAAATTAGCGAGCAACCTTGTTAACAGGGATGGAGGTTTCTGTTTAAACTCTGTTTGGAATCCGGCTCTCTCCCTTGTCAAGAAACAGAGGGACAGACTCAATGCTACCTCACCTGCGAATTCATAGTCTCACTATCGATAGCTCTGACTTTGGCCATCTTTGGTGGCACTAGTGTTCAGTGTGTGTGTGTGTTATCTTTCCTGCTTGTGTCCGAGAACCGAGGTATTAAATTTGCATGTACGTCGCCTGTCCGTTGCAGTTTGCCTTGAAAATGGCGGGGTGTTCCCCCGCCGAAATATCGGCGGTCGCTGAAAGTGTTACCTGGCTGAATTCCCGGAAGTTATTTGAAAGTTGTATACGCCAGGAGAAACTCAGGTCTCACATTGTTTACCTCTACGGGGAGGAAATGTATCGGTGTTTACGTAAGTTGGATAAACTTCGTAGCTGTCGCGTTAGACTGCAATGTGCTTTGTCGTTTTTATTGAGGTGTCGTGATGAAAATCATGTCCCGACATTTGCTAAGGTTGTGCACCATATTAATTCTCCTGCCGCCAACCGAATTAAGCAACGTGCTGGCTTGGCTCTTGTTCGCGAAAGGATTCGTTTTACTCGTTTCTGTTTCCAAAGAATTGTATCGTTTTCATTTAATGGTTGCATCTGAAGTGTCTGATTTCACTTGGGATTGGTTGGACGGTGCCTCATGGACCCAAGCTGACTGGGAGTACAACTCCGTTACTGCCCGGCATTTGGCAAAGTTTGAACGTTTTCATCGCGCGGAGTCGGATGTTATATCTCGACGTTCTGTGATAAATCTCACAGAGAAATCTTTTGACGACGCAACCTTATCCGTGCTAGGGAAACGATTAAATTTTGCACCCACTCCGAAGAATTTGCCGGTAGTTGATTTTATTAGTTCAATTGAACAGGCAGTTTGCAAACTACCTCCTGACGCTGCAGAGGAAGTTAGGAGGGAGGCATGCCGTGTTTTGACTAGGGCTCGTCCACCCAAGAGTAATGTAACAGCAGCAGAGAGGGCTGCTTTACGCTCTCTCAAGGTTGATCCCAGTATTGTTATTTTACCTGCTGACAAGGGCAATGCCACCGTTGTTTTAAATAAACATGATTATGTACAAAAGATGCAACGTTTATTATCTGATTCAACGTATCGCAGAATCGATTCTGACCCCACGAAAAGTGTTGAGAGAAAGACCAACAGCCTCCTGAAGAAAAGTGGTTTGTCGCAGGACACAATCAAGAGGCTTAACCCCTATAGTGCGGTTCCCCCTAGATTATATGGCCTTCCAAAGGTTCATAAGGAAGGGGTTCCTTTCCGTCCTATAGTGAGTAACATCGGCGCCCCGACATATCGTGTATCCAAGCATCTTGCATCTCTGTTGAGTCCACAAGTAGGACGGTGTGAACATCATATCAGGAACTCAGCTGATTTTTTACGTCGTTTGGAGGGACTGAGGCTGAATGACTCTGATATTTTAGTGAGTTTCGATGTGGTCTCTCTCTTCACTCGTGTTCCTCTGTCTGATTCGTTGCGGTTAATTGAAGCCAGGTTTGGTGCTGATTTAACTAATCTCTTTAGGCATGTGTTGACATCCACTTACTTTTTATTTAATGACCAGTATTACGAGCAGACAGATGGAGTTGCGATGGGTAGTCCGTTGTCTCCTGTGATCGCAAATTTGTTTATGGAAGACTTCGAGGTACGTGCATTGGAGTCGGCGCCTTTAAAACCCGCCTGTTTCTATAGATACGTTGACGATACCTTCGTTGTTTGGCCTCACGGTAGGGAGAATTTGAATGTCTTTCTAGAACATCTGAACTCGATCCACCCGAACATTCGTTTTACGATGGAGGTGGAAAAGGATGGTTGCCTTCCCTTTCTCGACGTGTTGGTTAGGAGGAAGTATGATGGATCATTGGGACATGCAGTCTACAGGAAACGTACTCACACCGACTTGTACTTACAAGCTAATAGTTGTCACCATTCGGCTCAGCGTGAAGGGGTACTTCGTACCTTGGTACACAGGGCACATATCGTTTCTGACGCTGAGACTTTGCCAGCTGAGCTGTCACATCTTGAAGTTACATTTCGTCAAAATGGTTACAGTGATAGACAGATTGAACGTGCGTTGCGCTATCGACCAACTGTACATCAGGTGATTGATGATAATTCTGAGTCAACACCTAAGTCTACTGCCTTCTTGCCTTACGTAGGAAACACGTCCAATAAGATCGGTCGTATTTTACGGAAATACGATGTGAAATGTGTTTTCCGACCTCCATCTAAAATTAGAGCACTTTTGAGTTCCGTTAAGGATGATCTTGGACTGCGTAAGGCGGGTGTATATCGTGTCCCTTGTAGCTGCGGCATGGCATATATTGGTCAAACTATCAGGACCGTGGAGGACAGATGTACTGAGCATAAACGGCACACACGATTACAGCAGCCAAATAGATCTGCTATTGCCGAACATTGCTTGGATACTGGTCACTCCATGTTATATAATAACACCGAGATATTGGCATGCACGTCCAGCTATTGGGACAGTGTGATTCGGGAGGCAGTTGAGATTAAATTAGCGAGCAACCTTGTTAACAGGGATGGAGGTTTCTGTTTAAACTCTGTTTGGAATCCGGCTCTCTCCCTTGTCAAGAAACAGAGGGACAGACTCAATGCTACCTCACCTGCGAATTCATAGTCTCACTATCGATAGCTCTGACTTTGGCCATCTTTGGTGGCACTAGTGTTCAGTGTGTGTGTGTTATCTTTCCTGCTTGTGTCCGAGAACCGAGGTATTAAATTTGCATGTACGTCGCCTGTCCGTTGCAGTTTGCCTTGAAAATGGCGGGGTGTTCTCCCGCCGAAATATCGGCGGTCGCTGAAAGTGTTACCTGGCTGAATTCCCGGAAGTTATTTGAGTATATGGAGATGTTAGAGAATTGGCTGGTCCCTCAGCTCGAACAAGAAGCACAACAATTCATATTTCAGCAGGATGGAGCGCCACCACATTGGCACTTATCTGTCCGTAACTACCTGAACGTCAACTACCCGAGGCAATGGATCGGCCGACAGGCAGCCCGTGACAGAGCACTTCATCACTGGCCTCCAAGAAGCCCTGATCTTACCCCCTGCGATTTTCTCTTATGGGGGTATGTTAAGGATATGGTGTTTCGGCCACCTCTCCCAGCCACAATTGATGATTTGACACGAGAAATAACAGCAGCTATCCAAACTGTTACGCCTGATATGCTACAGAAAGTGTGGAACGAGTTGGAGTATCGGGTTGATATTGCTCGTGTGTCTGGAGGGGGCCATATTGAACATCTCTGAACTTGTTTTTGAGTGAAAAAAACCTTTTTAAATACTCTTTGTAATGATGTATAACAGAAGGTTATATTATGTTTCTTTCATTAAATACACATTTTAAAGTTGTGGTATTCTTTTTGAATCACCCTGTATAACGGGAGATAGACCGCGGGTGGCAACGCAGGTGGATGATGCCTTTTGGGCGTTAGCAGTAGCAAATGAGCTGTGCCTAACGTGGGCAGCGCATCCGTGGGTTGGGCGAGGCCGTGAGCGTGGCACGAACGCATCTCATGTTGCTGCACGCCTCATGCGTGCGGACAGTTTTGCAATGGTGCGGCACTCTGCACGGTCACAGTCGACTGCGGCAAGTGCCCCTGTAGGCTGGCGCACAGTGTTCAATCGTCGGTGCAGCGCGCTACTCTCTGTGGTGACTTGGACCCACGGCGGTGGAGCCAAAGAGGCGCAGGCAGGTCATCTGTCCGGGACAGTGTTGGAATGTGTCAGTGCAGCGCTCACCTGACAGCAGAGTCGATGCGCTGCAGAACCCAGGCTAGGCTTGCAGCAGTGACAAGAGACATCTGACTGGCCCCGCCGTGTATGAACGTGAACCAAAAGAAATTTTGCGGTCACCTCTCAGACTGAACAGTGGGTTGCATCACGCTTATGAGGCCAACAAGCGCAGCATGCTGAGTGGGAATCGTTTTCCCGGATGGCAAGGGCTGTCGACAAAAATGGGTTTTATCCAGATTGAGAGTATACACAGAGAAGTTGCCCTTTGGGCAAAAGTTAGAAGGTGACTGCCAGTCCAGTACGTGGGCCTAAATACACCAATGGGAACTGGGAGAGGAAGTGGTTCACGTTCATGGCTCGTCCCGATGAGCACAGACAGAGGTGGATGGCTGTAGCTTGTCTGCTCTGCATGACAGCTGGTTTCCAAGAGCGTTTGCTCTGTCCGAAAGCTGGATAAGAATAGAGAGAGGGGCTGTGTTCTGCTCCTCAGAAGCTTCCTGCTGTCACAGATGTGATGCGCTTCTCGTGTTCGCCAGTGGCTGAAGCGATGAAGCAGATTTGCCAGTAAATTCAGAATCGGGCTGAAGGAGTGTCTAGTAAGCAGCTTTAACTGCTTGAAACTGCCTAAGTTTTGAAGGGTAGGCAGCCTGGGTCACATAGGTATTGCCGAAGTTTCACTGGAAGACTCGATCCTTTGTAATATTTTTTTTACTCCCATCTCCAAATACTCCTTAACTGGCTGGTCACTCTGTACGTCCATACATGATCTGAGACTTTACGTTTCCCTTTAAAGAACCGATAAAATATTCTACTGGTACTAAAAAGAGACCAAATTCAATAGAACCTATTACCGTATTTGTTGGTCTGCGAGCAAAAATACATGTACTCAAGATTGAGTAAGGTAGCATAATGAACGGAGAAAGGGTATAAAATAGTGTTGTGTTAGTTGGTTAACAACGATGATTACAAGCAATGTGTGTTGAGTGTGGAAGCGAAAAAAACTGCGTTGGTTGTAACTCAATCACAACCCCATGTAGTCTCTACCGTTCAACAGAAGCTATATTAATCATAAAGGTGATAAATATTTAGTACTACTGGGTGATGTGGATATATTGATGATTTAAATAATTAAAACAGTTCCAGGCTTTCGAAAATCAACAATTATGATGAATGAAATTAACTGAATACATTATCTTCGTGTCACTACTGTTGGAGAAATTATGATGATGTAATCTGTTGTGAATAATGTAAATATCTGAAGAATGTAAAAAGTGCATATGAGAGAAATGTAAATTTTAACTCGTACTCTGTAGCTGTGTATTGTTACTTGACTGACTTTATTGGGTATGTGTGAGAAAATGTAGAAACATTAAATGTGATATTACTTTGTGTGAATGAATGTATGAAAAAGTGAAAAAAAGGAACTTATAGGGGTCAGTGTGTCACCCTTATAGTGGTTGGAGTCACCTGCATGTGTTCTGCGTATGTGGTGGTGAGTGTAATTGCAAGGCACACTGTCATTTTAACGTAAAATTATTACTGGAATAGAATCATAGCCAGAGAGGAGGCCGTACTCTTTTATGTTACGGATCAATTCTCGGTACGATACTCCGAATCGTTGCCCTGTGAGCGAGGCTGGCAATCTCGACTTCTACCAGCTACATGTAAAAATTGAGACTGGTCTCAGAAACCAAGTGACAGGTTCATTGGTGTTGACATGAACCACAACTTGAAGTACATAGAGCTGTACAGAGGATTAACTCCTGCATTCAGCAACCAACATCACATCACTGCTTCAAAAGAGTCTTACACACAGGGAACAGTTTTCTGGAAGAAGGATGGCCTTGCTCAAACCAACCAGCAGGAGCCAATCCAAGAACCACTAGAGGCCACAGCTGGATGTGCCTATTCTCTTGCGCGTGACATGAGATCGAAAGTAGGCCAAGTAATATCCTACCGCCGAGTGGTATTTAGAGCAGCGTTTAGGCCAGGGCAGACCAGATCCTTTCGCTCCAGGTGAGTTTCCTAGACCAGGCGCTGATTCCTCAAGGACGCTATTATCGTGGATCTCACTGAAGAACCGCCTTTACGGTGCCACTGTGGTTCACATCTGACACTGCAACACCGGAAGCTGCCAGTTGAGGCTGTAGGAATGTTTGTGGCCTCCCATTCGAAGAAGAGGGAGCTGTATTATCTTGGTAGACTTCTGGATTTATTAAATTATCCCTGTTTAGCTTTCAGATGACTGCATGCCAAACACTGAAATGATTCCCCCTACAGGGACTGACCATGGTAAAGCGCGTGTTTAGCAAACTTAGTTACAATCCAACAGGCATTCATCCATTGGGAGTATTATTGTTCTGTTTTAAGACGGTTCTTATTTTATGTTTTGTTTCAAACCACATCAGATCAGATGTACTGTTTAATATTTGATAGAGAAACTTGTTCAGTCATTGTTGTCGGGGTATTTTTTTGTGGCGCCATTGCTGGATATATCAGACAGCACCCCACGCCATCGATCCTCCACATCTCCGTTGAAGCTTCCCGGGAGACATTCTGAGTGCACATTTTATTTCTCTGCAGCCCTGGGCGATATTTACCTCAAAGCACCTTTAAAACAAAAGCGTGTCGTTTTGTGTACTCACAGACTGCATGGGCGAGGCCAGACAGCCAGTCCCCACACTTACTCTTCGCCTCGAGTAACGGGATCGTCTTGCAATCCATGTGTGGTTCCCTCACGTCGGGTCCGCGCAACACGGCAGCAGAACTCGTCGGAGCAACAAGTAACACCTGATGTACCCCACGTGATATGCGAATTTTTCCACCGCCGTTACCTCGTGAGGCAGAAGCCACCTGATCATGTCTGACCAAAGTCATTCACATATGAAACGTCGGCTTAGAAAAATTAATGAATTACTGTGCCGATAAACGTCTTACATTATCGGATTTTCAAACAGCTGAGCAAAACTGAACGTACTGAGACATTACTCTCTTTACTTATTCTGATCAACACTAAACTGACACACAATATTTTTAGCGCAACGCAATCTGACTTTCAAAAATCCCTACAAAAGAATGGCCCCGACTAACATTAAACTATACCTTTCAGAAATCACTTACCTCACAAAAATCTTCATTACTCGAACTACTGCAATACAGCGAGCACCACTACTGCCAGCTAAATAAAAGATTCAAACTACGGAAGGCACTAACTACTGATAGGGATAGTTAGCAAATGAAAGATATTAATAGAGAACAAACAATGTATTTACCTTAATAGTCATAATATATATAGCAGTTCATGACAAATTACAAAACTCCGCCATCTCTCTCCCCACATTCACCACTGCTGGCGGCTCACCTCCAACTGCGCAACGCTACGCGCTGTTCACAGCCAGCTGCCTAACACTACAATGGCGAGTATTACAACAATGCAAAGCAGCCACATACTACACACAGCACAGCCAGTGATTTTCATACAGAGGTGGCGTTACCAATAAAAAAACCTAAACAGCCTACTTACATAGCCCCCATGCTCCCCACAAAAAATTTTACAAATTGGATTGGGCAGTGGCCAATACGGATTTGAAAAAATTTTTCATAATCATAATTACAATAACAAAGAAATCAAATGCACACACTTATTGATACAATGTTGGTCAAAAGCTAAAATTTTCTCACAGTCCATAAAGACAGTCCTGATCATTCATCATAATAGTAATTACAGGTTTTTTTCACAAAGTCTCATTAGTTAAAGAAATTGTACACAGAAGTAGTGGCTTTCCATGCAGTCTCGAAGACTTAGTGTTGTCCTTCCAACGGAAAAACAGTGCTGACTCTTGACATGCAGACAGGTAATAGGCCACAACAGAGCAAATCCACAGCAGAGTCAGTCGAAGTTTTGAAGAATATTGGTAGGTTGGTCATCACAAAGCAGACCCACTGTAGTCCTGGTAGAGATTATGGTATTGGTGGACCACCAGAGGTGCAGAGCCATTGCAGTCCTTGTAGAAATAATGGTATTGGTGGGCCATCAAAGGTGCAGACCCACTTCAGTCCTTGTAGAGACGGCCAGCTGCCATCTGTTGCGACTGTGCAGGTGCACAATCACCATCGAAGAGTCTTGTACTATATAGCAAGTAGACAAACCACCACTTGTGCACTCACAAAGTTTTTGGATTTGTCCTTGGAACCAGCAATGCCGTTAACCAGTCCCTTGCTGAATTATCAACACACGTGCAAGCGCTAACAGTCCCAACTTCTCACACACTGTGCATATATTATGACAAACAGAAATGTGTGCACTGAAATGAATGCTTACAAGTTACTTAATTTGCTGAACTGGTGTCTATTACAATGTTATAACATGAGAATACAATTGCAAAGATACAGAAAACATCATTAAAACCATAATAATACAGATAACATTTGTATTAATACAGGCTTAACAAAAGAATAGAAATAAACATACACATCAGTGTTACAGGAATTATGACATAAGTAAATATATAAAATAATGAGAATAGTTTTCGAACCATTAATTTCACAAATGAGCATTGAAATAGAACAGAATAAATAATGTTTAAACATCTCTACAAAGTAAATAGCGTATTATTAGAAAAACTCTACAATGTGACTCTTATTAGCTAAACACATAAAGACAGGAAAAATACAAATACACAAGGGTACACAAACGCATAGGGGGATAACACAAAAGCAAAGGACAGGGTTCGTTTTCAGTGTAACATTTGGTACTGCAGTACTTTGCAAACAAAACTTTTTCTTTTCTTGGAGATCTCCCTTCATTCATCATTATTCCCAAAAAGTCCTATCTATACCTGCTTTCTGTACTTTTTTCGTATAACTTCTCAATGCATTTCTTCCAATTCATCGCAACTCATTCTCTTATATAGTCTACCCCCTCTTAAGCTAACTGAAATCTACTGAGCTCACATGCATAAACTAAGGGACAAGGCAATGCAGCAACACATAACATATTAACACAAACATCAATGACAAAAAATTCAAATTGGCAAAGCAAGCAGCAGCACATCTAAATTAGGAAAGCAAATGTAATATTACAACTAATATAAGGCAATGAGCAGCAACAAGAAAAATAAATCAGTAGTAAAACTGGCTAAACAGAGTAATACAAAGTGAAATTTAGTAGCACTATGCCTGGCAAACAGCAGCAGCAAATGCAATAACTTATATATAAACATGACAAAGCTCAAGCAGAAAAAATATTACACTGAAGATGGCCATGACTAATACCTATGTCACTTTGTAACACTAGGGTGATGCATCACTATAACTTACTCTAGCACACAAGTTACCAAGTCAATGACAAAAATTATGTATGCTATTCCTGTGAAGTGGAAATGTCTTTTTGTGCTCCCTCGTTTTCTTGGAAGTAGATCATAAAATTATTATTTACTGGATCTGTAGGTATAAAATATCTATATTAGTACATCTATTAAATTTTTATTTAACCAATGCTGCAGCACAGCTAGAAACTAGATATTAAATGAAATCAGAAAATATATACAAAGCAATGTGTGAAACGTCATTCACTAGGCAAATGGCGTCTCCAAAGGCAGTAAAAAATTTCTCAACTAGAAAGACAATAGATGTAAAAATGTTTCTCATAATTCATTAGGCAGTTTAGTAAATTTCATAAATTGAGAGCTCCTCAGTGTAATCACGTTTTCAAGTTTGGGCGTGTCGTATTTGCGATGCTTTCTACAAAGAAATGTCAATAGCGAGGATAATGGCCTCTTTTTTTCTCTACCTGTGCCTCTGAAAGGCACACACCAATGGCTTTTTTCCAGGCGACTGTCACGCAACTGGGTGCTTACAGTGACCCACCTTCCTTACCGAAATATTTACGACATCAGTTTCTGCTACAGTGACAGTTTGATACAAATAAAACTTCACAGGTCGAAATATTTGCGTTACAAATCTGAAGAAACAAAATCCTATAAATATAACAGTGTCCAAAAAATTTTCGCCGGCATTGTGATACATTCACTCATTTACACACATTTCATAACTCTTAAAGTACGATTCTTGGTTTCGAACATCCTCTTTCACAAGTCAGAGCCCCTAACCACTACTTATTTTTCCTTACCTTGTTACACATATACATATTCGTCGACACTTCTTCAATATTTCATCATAATAAATACGTGGCATAGTCAAATTCTTCATATAACATCAGCTTATTGATCATAAACATACCTCAACAGGATAATACACATTGTCATCGTAATAATAACATCATAAAAACTCAGCCAAATTTCAAAAACGTCGTTGCTTTCTGCAATAATTTCAAACCCTAAAAAATATTCTCTGCTCATTTCAATAGTGTCATCTACGTCAAACATACTTTAAAAATCGTGATCCCATACCAAATATATCATTCAAAGCTCTCATAGTATCACAATGGCTCTGAAATAAAATATGAACAGTTCACAAAGTACAGACGAAATACAATTTCATAAGTGTGAAGTTATCCAACTGTGTAATTGCGTAAACATGTGTCATTGACATAGTAAAATAAATGTTTGTCTCTCTATCAGATAGCTGTGTAATTTATGTGTTAGAGAAATATGATACCGATGTGTAAAGTTGTATAAGCAAATACCATATTGGCTAGGGCTCCTTGTGCTTGCCAAACACATGGTACACAAAGTAGGCCTGTACCCCCCTGAGGATTAATGTAATTATACCCTCAGGTGTTACAGATTACAGCAATGAAATGAAATGTATCACGGAAAACTTTCTTTGTAATTCAAAAATCCTTTAAAATAAATGGTTTAAGTACTAAATTAATCACTCAAATGCGTCTCCTGTAGCGCTAAATGTGCGGCTTGCTGTAAGATAATTGTGTGGAAGTGTCGTAGTTATCGTCCTCTGTAAGCACAGTTCTGCTGAAGTCAATGTACTTACTTCGTCATAAACAAAAGTGAAATGCTTTGCGTATAGATATTGTAGTTATTACGTACCTTACAGTAATCAAGAAAGTACTATAATGTAACGTATTGTTGTGCTAGGGAAAAGGCTGTCTCATTGTAGCTATACCACAAAAGTTACTACTAAAACATGTTTTACTTTCCAGAATAATACGGAAAAACTGTGCAGATATAAAACAGATACACCGCAAAAGCAACAATGTAAATTGTGTCACACGTTAGTAGTGTCGTGATATAGTCGTGTAGTTGTCAAGTAAACTAACCACTGTGTCATCTGGTATCTCTCAGAAAGCACTTTAAATCCATAATGTATTTTCAAGTAAACCAAAATGTTGCAGTAAAATCTCATTAGGAGTACTGTTATACGTACTAAGTATGTAAGCCTGATAGTCGTTACGTAATAGTGCAACTAACAAGCAAGAATGTACAAATAATAACACTGTATCGTCTGTTCACTATAACAATGCGTTCTTAATTTCTGTTTAAATAAGTTCTCTTGGTTCTTGACTGGATATTTAACTTCAAACATTGTTGCATGTTAACAGTTTCTAAGTATGACAAAGCATACTAGAAATGTGAAGTAAAAAGTTTTATGGCAAAGACAAAGTTAAAAAGCAAGTTATCTTTCAATAAACGGTTTTACATGTGAAATGTGGTGTAAACCCTTACTCTTCCTAGTACGCAGAGTTTCAACTTCTACGCAATTATCATGTGGTATACGTCAGATTCTGTAAGGTCTATTGTAAACTAGAAAGAATTTGTGACTCAAGTGTTTCTTCTTATGTTACAATGAATGAACTTTAATGAGAACTTTCTGACCAATATATAATTTCTTTGCATTTGCTTTACCGTGTAGTTTTCTCCTTTTGTCTGCTGCAGATTTTATATTTTTAACAGCCAAATCAATTATGTCTTTGCGTCGAAGTTTACGTGTATTCGGGAAAGGTACAAGCTCTCTGATTCTGTTCGGTGGTTCTTCATTCTTCAGTACAAGAGTAGGTGGTAAAGCAGTGGAGTCATGAGGCATTTCATTCAGCACATTTTGAAATAAGTGTAAATATCTGTCCCAATGCTGATGCTTTCTGTGACAATAAAGTCTGCAAAGCTTATTGATTTCTTTCATAATCCGTTCGGAGGGGTTACAATGTGGTGAGTACAATGAAATAAAAACAGGTTTGATTTTATGATTCCGAAGCAAGCGTGACCAAACAGCAGATCTGAATTGCAGTCCGTTATCTGAAATGACTTTAGCAACGTGGCCAACTTTACGTAGGAAATTTTTAACAAAGACGTTGTATACAGACCGTCCAGAATCTTTACATAACGGAGTGAAAGAAACATATTTTGAAGTAAGTTCAACAGCGACTAGAACGTACGAAAATCCATTAGATGTTCTGACAAGCGGTCCCAAGAGATCAACAGCAGCAAATTCTTTTAATTTAGAAGGAATGATAGGAAACAACGGAGCACGATGTGAGGTAGTAGATGGTTTCGCCTTTTGACGAAGTTTACAAATAGACAAGACCCTTCGAATTCTCTTTTCCATATTGTTAAAATAACAAGTCCTTCGGAGAATATGATAACATTTTCGTGGACCAAAATGTGCTAGCTGAAATGAATGTACCAAATGAGCTTATTAACAAAATCGTCTGGAATGCAAAGTAGCCATAGCTTGTCATCAACAGTGCAGCGTTTGAAGAGTATGTTGTTTCTAACCAGGTAGTAATGCCGAATCTGAGTGTGTGTCTTTCCATGTCATTTACTTTTGATGTCTTTCTAAATCGGGTATTTATCTTGTTCATAAGCAATGTCCTTTAAAGATGTGGTGATGAAGTTTTCAAAGGCGACTTTCTGAATGTAAAGAATACTGAAATTTTTCTCGAGGTTGCCTTCTGTGTTACTTTTCTCAAGCCCAGCCGGTGCGCGTGACAGTGCGTCCGCAACAATGTTCTCCTTTCCGGGAATGTAGACTATTGTGAAATGAAATTCTTGCAGAAACAAAGCCCAACGTCTTAACCTGTCATGATTTAATTTTGAAGGCATAAGAAATTGTAATGCAAGATGATCACTGTATACTTTTACGTGCTTACCAGAAAGAAGGAAACGGAATTTGTTAAATGCCCGAACGATAGCTAAAGCTTCTAATTCAGTAACGGAATAATTTTTTTCAGATTTTGATAGCAGTCGGCTAGAAAAAGCAATGGTTTTCTGAACAGTAGTGTAATTTTCTGTGGCTTCTTGAGATAAGAGCTAGTATCGCCGCGTTAAGTAGCGATTCTTTCAAAGAATTGAATTCCAACTGTGCTTGTTGTCCGTCCCAGTTCCAAATAGTATTTTTTCCAGTGAGAGAACAAAGTTTTGGTGTAACAAGAATTTGCATATTCAGAAAACGACGGTAAAAATTTACGAGACCTAGAAAACTGCGAACTTGTCTTTTTGTGGATGGAACTGGAATGGCTCTGATTGCTTCTAACTTTTCAGCATCCGGCTGAATGCCTTCAGAAGAAATAATATGTCCCAAAAACCTCACCTTTGACCTACCGAATTCAGACTTTTCCAAGTTAACTGTAATTCCAGATTCTGCAAAAATACGTAACAGACTGTTGAGGATGCGATTATGTTGTTCCCATGAAGCTTTCGCTATTAGAATATCGTCCACATATAAGGTGATGTGACGTTTTAAGAACTCAGGTAATATGGAATTTAGCCCGCGAATAAATGCTGCTGAAGAAATGTTCAAACCAAAGGGAAGTTTCCGAAACTGATAACAAGCGCCGAAACAAAGGAAAGCTGTGTATTTTCTACATTCTGGATGAAGTTCGATCTGATAAAAGCTGGATCTGAGATCAATGGAAGACAACACTTTTACACCATTAAAATTTTGAAGAAGTTCTTCCAACGTTTGCGGCCTGTCTGTTTCAGGAATAATGATAGTATTGATTTGTCTCGAATCTAAGACAAGTCTGATCGATCCATTTTTCTTTTCAACAACATGTAATGGATTGTTGTATGAGCTTACTGCAGGCTCAATAATGCCCTCGTCAAGCATAGATTGTATTTCTGTTCTAACACGGTCCCTATAATGTGCTGGAATTACATATGGTCTAACACAAAATTTAGTATGCTCACGAACACGAAATTGGTATTGAAATCCCTTGATTGTCCCTGTTTTGTGACTAAAAACTGTGGAATGTGTTTGTAAAATCTCAAAAAGGTCTTGCCTATCAGTGTCATTAGAATTCTCAATTGTCTGAATTTTATTCTGAATTAACTCATTAGTATGAAATGCGCCGTCGACATCATCCCTGTCAGTACTTGCAGGGTGATTGTTAGTGTCAAGTTCCGTCGAAAATTTCGAACTGTTGTCTAACAGGAGGTAAAGCCGATTAATTTCTTCGTCATTGTTTGAAAGCCAATCTTCAAATTTCAAAGCTATTGACTTACCATCTTTCTCTAAACTTATTTCAGCACCGTGAAAGTTTAAGATTGCTTTGTATTCATTCAAAAAGTCTACTCCCAATATAATTTCCGTCGACAATAATGGAACAGTAAGAATGTTCATAGAGAAGCTGTGGCTTTGACAAAGGAACTCTAAGTTGGTTTGTTGGCGTACATCTACGCTTTTTCCAAAGATTGCACCTTGTAACTTAATCTTACGTAACGGATGTGTGGGGCAATCGTTCGATTTGTTGCATCTGCGAAAGTCTGCTTCACTAATTACTGAAATGCGACTGCCAGAGTCAAGTGCTGCCATGAATTTTACGTCATTTACTGTAATGAGAATCACAGGATATGCAATGTTGTTATGTTTTACGTCGTGTTCCTGGAGTAAGATGTCCCTAATGTCTTCCATTTTTACGTAATTACTAACTACGGCACCTGCGTCGTCAGTTTCATAAGTACGTTTTGTGGCTGCCAGCGGTATGAGTCATTGCCTTTTGTCTCTTTGTTGGTGCGCGTCGTTATTGGGATTTGGAGACCTAACTTCTACAAATACACCTTGTCGAGATGGCCCTGCCCTGTTTGAATCCCGCCGGTTCTGATGCAATTCACGTCTGTCGTTACGATCATATCGTCCGTCGTCATTTCGGTAATTTCTGTAATTAATTTCTTGCCAGTCACGTGGTGGAGAACTTCTCCCTGAGTCGTAACTGCGTGGTGGACCGTTGCGTCTGAAGTTATTCTGTCTCCCTTGATAATAATTCGTTTGATTCCCATATTGACTGTTTCTGTGGTTATCTCTGTCATATTCATTACTACGGAAATGCGATCGTTCTCTATAACTATTTTTACTCTAGCAGTGGTTGTCATATGGGTGGTGTCTGTTTTGGTCACGATTTACGTTGTAAGAATAGCCTTGTCGTGTCCAGTTATTATTTCTGTCATAGCGGAATTGTGACGGATGTGGCCTGTAATTGTTGTGCTCCTGCTTTCGAGTTCCGCGATAGTCAGTGTCAATTGCCAATTTTTGTAACAGTCCCTGAAAAGCTTCAATGTCGTCTTTGCAACGTCCTGCCAAAACAATATGTCGTAAATGTTCAGGTAATTTGATTAAGCAAATGCGGATGTGTTCTGAGGGGCTGTATGGGTTTCACAGGTACTGATTCTTGTGCAACATGTCTTCAAAATATTTCACAAGACTGGAAAATTAAGATGGTTCGAATGTTTCATCATTATGATGCTATGTTTTACTCGGTCTTGTGTAGCTTGAGACCAATATGCTGAGAGGAAGGCAAGATAAAATCCTCCTTCACTGTGGCAATCGTGAACGACCGATCGCATTCTTACAGCTGGTTCATTCTCTAAATAGCCACACATAAACTCTAATCTGTGCCCTAATGACCAGTTGGGAGGAAAACCATGAGAGAATTGATGAAGCCACGCTTGTGGATGAATGTCCTTGCCGGAATTCTTAAATGTTTTGAATTTACGTGTAGTAATAAACATCTTATAGTCAAGATCATCATGTCGGCGATTCGCATATTGGTCATTGTTACTTCGTTTCGGCGGATCCATGTCAAATTTCGGTGTATCTTGCCAATTTCTTTCATAATTTCCGAAGTGTCCCGTGTTATTATTTTGTGGCTGTTCCGTATTTCTATGTCCCTCTTTCCGTATTGGAGCGCGAGTGTACTCTGAAATACGTAATTCTTGTATTACCTGTGTCAACTGATCTTGTACTTCCCGGATCTCTCTTTGTTGTTGCGTATTAATTTGATGCTGATTTTGTTTGAATTTCCTAATTTGTTTGCACTCTTCTGTGTCATTAAAGACTACCAGTTTTGTGTCATTCAGATTATTATCTACCTCCGTAGATAAATTATTTAAGTGATCTGAAAGTTCGAGTACTTTCTCTGATAATGAACTAATTTACTCCATGTGTTTTTCTGAACCAATTTTCAGAGTATCTACTGTGTCCTTTAAGTTTTCCTGAGATTTTGCAAGTTGCATAACCGAATTGGTAGATGCAACTGAGTCAATTTTAACCCGCAAGGTCTCATGATTTTCATGAGCAGTAGTTTGCAGTTCTTTTAATGGCTGCTTCGTGATTCTGTAATGCATTTTCATGCCACGAAAATATAGGTTGAAAATGCTCACAAATTTGTGATTTTACGTCATTACAGACTTTTTGACATTTCGATTCAATGTTACGTAACTCAGTAGCTAAATCTTCACGTGTTTGTTCAACTGTGGTGTCTAACTTTTGAAGATTTTGTTCCACTGTGTCTAACTTTTGAAGCTTTTGCTGCGTTTGTCTCTGATTTTGTTCCATTGTGTCTAACTTTTGAAGCTTTTGATGTGTTTGTCTCTGATTTTGTTCCACTGTGTCTAACTTTTGAAGATTTTGTCCCATATGTTCCTGATTTTGTTCAAGCGTTGTGTCTAACTTTTGTAGCCTTTGTCCCATTTGTTGCATTAACTGTAATAACAATGCACTGGTGTCTGAAACACGTTGCTCAGTGCTATTGGTCAGTGCATTTGAACCGGCAATATTCGCATTTTGAAAAGCATAAAATGTGTCTTGACTTATTTGAGAAAACGGTGAGACGCAAAACCTGAATCTACAGTATTTGCGAGATTGTGTCCCGTCATTTCGGATTCCTGAGGCGAGCTGTTGCCGACCTATCGATCGATAATGCTTCCCTGTTCACTAATTGTTTCACTGTCTACACCATTATTTGCAGCCCGCTCCATTTCCCTATGCACAGTTGGCAAATTACTACTTTGAACATTAGTTAATTCATTACACGGTGGCGCTGACGCACTGCTTTCGTCTTCACTGTCATTTCTCAGTTAACTTTGGAGCATAGTATTACGATTTTCACACGCCATTATTGTCACAATATTTCACACGTTTACACAGAAAAGCACAATTTGAAGAGCAAAATAAGAAAACACATTGCAAGCGCAGCTGCGAAATACTTGGTGCAAATCTACATGCATGCCACAACTGTTTTACTGTACAACAATGAAAAACTACAACTACAAAGGAAATTCTCTATATAATTACGCGCTAGCAATAAACAATAGCTACACTAATTACACAAACTACAAGAAAAAATCAAAAGATTCCAGTGAGGTATCCTCGGCTAAGGGTCGACATATGAAACGTCCCCTGTGCTTAAACTGACACACAGTACTTTTAGCATACGCAGTCTGACTTTCAAAAATTCCTACAAGAGAATGGCCCTGACTAACATATACCTATATGATTCACAAATCACTTACCTCACAAAAATCTTCGTTACTGCAATACAGCGAGCGCCACTACTGCCAGCTAAATAAAAGATTCAAACTACTGAAGGCACTAACTACTGATAGGCACAGTTAGCAAATGAAAGATTTTGAAGAGAACAAACAATGTATTTACCTCAATAGTGTTCAAAAGTGATTTTATATATATATATCAGTCCACAGAATCTAATATTACAAATTTACTCTTTCTGATGGACACACGTCCAGATCGTCCGCTCTCAAAATTCCATCTCTCTCCCCACATCCACCACTGCTGGCGGCTCACCTCCAACTACGCAACGCTACGCGCTGTCAACAGCCAACAGCCCAACACTACAATAGCGAATATTACGACAATACCACCGAGCCACAGACTGCACACAGCACAGCCAGTGATTTTCATACAGTGCGCTACGTGGCGTTACCAATATAAAAAACTTAAACAGCCAACTTACACATATTGCAGTCTCACTTCACGTGAGCGAGACCTCGACACCTCATCACACTTGTGGGATGTGGGTGCGAATATATCTGACACTCTTTAGTTAATTAATTGTTCATCCCAGCTTCTGGCATCTTTCTGACTGTATCCAGCCCTCCATGGCTGCTATTTAAACTGGGGGCACCTGAATAGGGTGCAGCCACGGTACCCTGATAGCAGAAGACCACATTGCGACCTCTCTATCAGCGATCGGACTGCACATTTCGCTGATATTTTCAAAGCTGCATAGGTGATTTCTGCCCACCTTGGTTTATGGTCTCTCTTTACGACCTTATCATTAATAAAAAGGCAAACCTCAACCTTCCTTGCTTCTCCCGAAAGAAAGGGTAAAGGCTGTGCAGTCTAGTCAGGGGCTTCATTATGGCCCCATAGTGACTCAGACAAGGTGTGGAGTCAGTCATATGAAACCATATGAAACGGTTGCCCTCATGAGCAATCTGTAATCCTTGAGTTACTAGTAGAGCTATTTCCATCCCCATCCCACCATCAACACGGAAGAAAAACTGTGCGGATTGTGGATAGAAAAAACAATGCACACACCCCTATTCGACTGTATAGTTGTTTATTCAATTACGACCCAATTCAAATAAAGTCAATGCCGAACCCTGGGTCGTAATTAAGTAAATAAAAGTACACCAATCGGTGGTGTGTTCCTTTAAAAATTATTTTCTGACTGTTGTCCAGCAACATCAAAAACTGTTTGATGACATCTTTGTCTTCATGGTGGGCAAAACATATCTGGTCAGAGGTAGACAACCCAGATTTCCGGGCCTGTTTTTTGACCATCCTCCATATGCTAAATATGCACTTTGGCGGTTAAATGTCCTCAGATTTATGCTTATATGATTCCAGTTTCATACCTCGTCATAACAAAAAGACGTTCTCAGCACAGTAGTGCACAAACCTCGGGAATATCTGACCAAGCGAGCTTCGGAGTGAAGCACTTGCAGACAGTTTTGCGGGAAAACGGTTACGACCACCGTCATGATAAGCACGCCATAAAATCGAGCGGGGCTAGGCCATGACTTCCGGAGGCAAACGAGAAACCTGTGGCAGAACCCCTAACACACCCGCGAAAATTGGTGGAATACCTCTTGCGTTGTTAAGGGGGGACATAGATGAAAAACACACACTGTTTCAAAAATGCACCAAATCCACAGTTTTGGAGAAATGGCAATGAAATTTTGTACCACGCTTTACATGAAAGTAACACATTTAGATATAAAATCCTTTGATTATATATATTCAACTTTTTTTGAATGAAATTTGAAGTTTTATTTCCAAAAAATTATGTATGTTCCTTTTTCTCAGAAAGTATTCAAGAGATTTCTACAAAACTTTGCTTCATCGCTTTATATGTTGTAAGCTTCTCTCATGAGATTTTTGGAATAGGTCAAATAGGAGAATTTTAATTCCACAAGTACAAGGTTAAATTCATGCAAAATTCCAAGCACTATCCCCATATCTCAGCTTGCAATCAGATTTCAAAATTTCCTCTTCAAAAAAAGTTTATTAGGTTTACAGAAATCTTCGTAAAAAAATTCATAATTCTAACATTCATAGAATCTGAGGAAAAGGTACATAAACTTTCAAAAATTAACTTTTCAGGAAATGCTATTTGAAGTGCAATCTAACTTTTCCCTTTTGTCACTTCATCAGAAGGCACCACATTTGTACTCTGGGTCGTCTTTCCCTTCACGGCTTCTCCTCTGGTTTCTTGTTGTCATCTTCTTTCCTTTACCAGGTCTTCAACTGACTTTTCAGCTGCAGAGACGCGCTGTAAATGTATTTTTCCCAGGATCTCTTGAGTAAAATTTCGTATCTTGAAGCCCTTTCTTTCTAATACCTTCATCCTCCGGACGTTTCCATCATTAAATACAATAACTGCATCATAAGTTACAATTCTGACAACTGTAGCAGATACAAATGTGCTTTTAGGGCATCGTTTCCATGTGAGTGAATTTAGAGACTCATTTGGATATTGAGCTTTGCCATGCAAACTTTTTGAGAAGTGCAGGATCGCCCAAAGATAATCTATAAAACCAAAGAATACGTATCACGGCCTTTTAGATGCATCTCGCATACGTTTGATTGAAAGTAACACACAGAACTGGTATTGAAGTGCTGCTTCAAAAGCTGTGCGTGGCAGGGAGGCCACGTCACACTTTTAATTAACTTTCAGGCACTTGGAACGCGACTTCAACATTGAAACTTTGGGAAATTATTGTCCATGAGTTGTACCAAAAATAAAAAATAAATCCAAAATTGATATTTTTGGTCAACTTCATCAACGTCCCCCCTGGCAATACCTGTAACACACCCGCGAAAGTTGGTGGAATACTTCTTGCTTAAGACGAAAATGTAGCTGCTATCAGTTAAGGATGACCAGATGTCTACCGCATCACGTACTGGTTCGGAAAAATGCACGTAGGTCAGCCAAATGGACGATAAGAGGAAGATACACGGTGCACATGCGTCACACAGATGAATAATGACCTAGTTCAACTGTGGCGGAACACTGTCTCTCAAATGGACATAGCGTGATTTAAATTCATCAGTTTATTTGAAACAGGTCAAAATATTGTGGGACTGTGTTTTAAAAGAATCCATAGAGATCGGCTACATGATGAATTGGTAACTGAAAGCTTCCAGCTATGTGATGGCTAAGGTCCCACCTTGAGAGTGCTCAAAACACTACCACAATCAGTGGGGAGATCCAACAGAACAGCTTAGATGTGCCTCCTTAGCATCAATGGATTCCCGACCTTTACGGTGGCAGCAATCACGGTATTCTGACCGTTACTGCTTTCTTCCGGAAACCTCATAGACACGTGGCGCTGCCACAAGCCACAAACAAAATGCCGCGAATTCGTACAAAAATTAAAGAAAAGCATTGTAACCCGATTTCTACTATCTTTATGAATGTTTGCTATCATCGACCTATTTCAGATCTACGTATTCTCCGTAGTTACTAGGCCACCGCATTAATGGCGCGAACCGCTGCTCAAGAGCCCATTACAAAGGAAGCTGCTTTAAAATTTAGCATCATAATACAAAATGATGCTTGCAAAGAAATATCTTCATTGGCTTACGTAAATACCACCATTTAAAACTCGAAAGCAGGTCCTCTGAGGTACAAGGCTGGTTGTCAGCACTAATACAAAGGCGGTTGCAGATACCAATAATCATTATTTTGTTCCGCCAAAATAATAGTAGTTACATAGATATCTGACACTTCACTAGCCAGATCAACCCTAAATAATACATCGCGAGTACTATCCACAATGATGTAACTCCTTTGCAACATGTCACACATACCAGCCATATCTCAGTTACAGCACATTTCTTCAGCTCGATCCGGCTATTAGTAATGCCGGAACATGGCTGCTTTCCGGAGACAACGGTCCCTCATTCAAACCGCTGGTCTCCCATTGGCTGAAAGCCAACCTATGTTCTTTACTCTCGTCCGACTCAATCTTTGTACAGGCCCCTGAGAAAAACTCTGTGTTTAGCTTTCTCATGCTGTGCCTTGGCAAGTCTACTGCTTTCTAACTATCTTAGGGTCATTTCTTCACCAACCTAGATCCCGTTATATTCTCGTACCACGCCCTCATACGCTCTGGGTTAGGCCTAGAAAGTGTGACAGACACAGGTACTTATCGAAATAAAGCACAGTGGTGAGATTTCCATGTCCATTAGCGACGTTTATGATTGCCGGAGGAAAAATAGTTTTTTCGTGTCATAGATTATGGTAAAAGCAATCTAATTTGCTTTCTAATACCAACTGCGTATCGAAAAGAGTCGTGAAGAGTACTCTAATTTGCTTTCTGATATCATTTGAACCTCAGCAATAGTTGTGAAGCATACTAGCAGTACCGCTTCAAATGTCCTTGACATGCATTTGTTGTAAAAAGGTGGAACATACTCGGAGCTCAAACGCGGTGTATCTTGAACAGAATGACCATACTTACTCCCACCAGTATTGATTCCGAAAATATCGATTATGAGAAATTCAATTTCCACTTTTCTCATATGATGTACTGAAAGCCGTGGATTAGTAGATGCTGTATTTCTCGATTTTCGAACACCATTTCACTCAATACCGTATCAATGCTTATAATCAAAAGTATGATCATAAGGGGTGTCAAATGAAATTTGTGACTGACTGGATTAAGGACTTTTCGGTAGGTAAGACGAAACAAGATGACGACTCACCGCTAGATATAGAAGAAACTTCAAGTGTGCCCCAGGGAAGTGTGCTGGGAACCTTGCTGTTCATGTTGTATATTATCGCCCCCTGCAGACTATTTTGCGTATGATGCCGATGTCTATAAAGTAGTACTGTCTGGAAAAAAACCTGAATATGTATAGAGCCACGGTCAGATTTCTGAGTGCTGCAAAGATTGTCAAATTGCTTTAAATGATCAGAAATATAAAATAGTGCACTTTAGAAAACGAAAAAAACGTGGTATACTATGGCTGTAACACAAGGAATCACGGCTGGAATTTGTAGCTCTTTCTAGGGATAATAATACGAAATGGAACGATCAAATAGCCCCAGTTGTGGATGAAGCGTATGAACAGATTGTGGTACAGTGGTAGAATTCTGCTTAATTCAATCGGTCTACAAACGAGACAGCGTAAAACAAACTGTACGAGCTATTCCAGAATACTGTTCAAGTCTGTCGGATACGTGCAAAATGAGATTAACAGGGGACGTTGAACGAATACTAACTAGGGCAGCACGATCGGTCTCATGTTTAAAAGAAGGTGCCATTTCTCACTTTTGATCTAATAATGTTATTAGTTCACAACTAGTTTCAGCTTTCTGGGCGCTGTCGTTTCAATACGTATGGCATAGTTTTTTATTTCAGAATCACAAAACCGCTTCAGAATGCCCTAGATGACTGCCTCTAATTGTGAAATTATAAAACTACTAGAGCAAACGTGGGAAATGACACCTTTTATCATAAAGCGATTGCTGAACGAAGAAAAAGATAGTTCACCTGTTCGTTTGATACATAGGAAATCGTCATAAAAACGCTAAAGAAGTGAAATGATAGACGCTTGATTATAGAAGTAAACTGCCCTGTGAATTGTACTTAGAAAGTTTCTAGACACATTTTAAGTGATGGATGTACAACTGCACAATAAGCCCGCACGTATCGGTCCCTTAGGAACACTAATTAAAGCGCACACTGAAACATTTAAACAATCTGACTTCCCGCGTTCCATATATGAAACAGACGGGAAAATCCTTAATAAAGGGCACAGGAGACATATCCACTGCAATGCACTTCACAGCTGTTTGCAGAGTATCAATGTAGATGTAGATGTAAAGATTGTCAAAAGCTCTGGGCTGGTCAAATATGGATTTTAGCTGTCGAAAATGACAAATGATGATCTGTAGTGATCGGTGAATGTATCATGTCCTCTGTCTGACAACTACATTAGTAACTGATCTGAGACCATCGACTTTTAAAAACCCATTTAGTTTCTTTCACCACTCATGAATGTACTGCAACAAGTAAATAAGCCACGTTTTAGGTTTTGAGTACGATCTACACCTAGCCAATACATACTTTACCTGCCGCCTGTTCATTATGTACAGCCATTTACTAAACAGTTAACGTGCAGCTGAAAACACAAAATCTCTGTGGAAACATGAAGAATGACATCGTTACCGATTCGACGCAGTGTATGACAGAATTTGGTTTTAACTGACCCGCTGACACAGACTTTCCTGTAATCCCTTTTCAGCGAAGTTCGTTACCGAGGTTTTGTTAAGCACAGGCACAGAATATAAATGAACTGCTCTGAAAGTAAAATGAGGGAATTTGACGTGCAAAAATTCCTAAGGCAAGCGGCGGAGTGATTGCTGGTGCTTCCCGCTGCATCCATCGCTCAATTTCGTTCGGCGGAACACTGGCGCAGTTGCAATAGCGATAGCCTGCGACAACTTATAAATTGTTAATGAAGTGTAGCATTAATGAAAAAAATTCTATACAACTGCAATTCGTGACAAGTTAGATGATATATGTGTAAAAAATACATGTGTAAGTAAATCGACATCAAATTAAATTGGTTTGACATACATATTTTCAAATGTTTCTTTGTTCCATTCAGTTACTGTTATATTCTTAATCAATGGTATTTTAGTGGCAGAAAATGACGCGAGTGTACTTCCGGTAGTACAATAAGACAGACACATCACGGAAATGTAATTTAATCAGGAACAGTACGCTACTGACACTATAAAGGAAACACGGTTTCATAACCGACTAGTGAATCCGGGAATTTTTGGCAATTGCTAAATATGTATGGGAATTCTATGAACGTCGCAATCTACTCCCCCCCCCCCCCCCCCCCCCGTCTCTCTCTGTCCGTCTCCCCCACCCGCTCCGTTTGTCCATCTCCTCCTCTTCCCCCTTCTCACACCCCTCCTTGTTCATCTCCTCCTCCTCTCCTCTCAGTGCCCACTTCCTCTCCGCCAACCTCTTTCAATCTCCTTCTCACACCTCTCCATCTCCTTCTTTCAAGGATTTTTAAAGATTTTTGCTAATAATGGTTCTCGTTTATGTATTACACATATACCACACATATTTTGAAAAAAATCATACCCTGCGTCTTTCCGGACCTTTGTTAGAGTAACGTACAAGAATCTGAAGCTAATCTCTCAAGAACTTTTCGAGATTCTTGGTAAGAACGTTAAACTACAACTTGTCTTTAAATAGCAGTATACGTGGGTTGCGTAAACAGTAGTTCTAATTCATACTAGAACTCACTGACAGACGTTCTCCGTATTACATGCCCTCAATATAATCGCTCGGGATCTCGATCATTTTCACTCACACAGACGGAAGGCGTCATATACCGTCAGCGCGTCCATCTCTGTCGATGTCAAGCAAGGATCGCCCTATCGCAAAGATGATGTCTCCTCTTATGTTTTAGCACCTGCCACGAAGGAGTTTCTCAATTTTGGTGAAAAGGTTGTAATCTAACCGACTCGTCCCGGGTGAATACAGTGAATGTTCGTGTATTTCCTACACCCAAGCACACAGGAGTTCCTTTACGGGGTTCGACACGTGGCTTGGTGCATTGTCAGGAAGGATGATGCGATGCAGTGCCAGAAGCTGTCGTCACTTTCCTCTCAGTGAGGGAAAAAGCTGATGTCGCAATAAATTACAGTAATGAGCTACAGTATCCGTCTGTCCCTACGCAAGAAAGCACTCCAGGATTAACCCTAGGATATCGTAAGCCAGGGTAACCATTACTGTACTACTAATTGGTACACGGCGTTCTGTGGGCGAGGAATGCCACGGAGTTTCCGTTCGTTGGATTTCCGCTTTAATCGTGGTACATGCAATCGAGCACAGTTTTTCATTCGTCTATAGTGACGATCCTAGCAAGGAAGTCTTTCTCCTTCCAGCGGTAGCAACAGATAAATTTCTCTGCAAGTGCGTAAGCTGCCACTGTTGTACCTCGGTAACTCCATGTGGTACCCAACGTGCTGCAATTTTGAGGACCAAAGGATATTGTGCAAAATGTGGAGCACCTTCCTGAGGCACACGTGCAAAGGTTCTGTTTAATACAGAAAATTGTAATTCTGGTATATTTTGGATTAATGTTTTGGAAGTCACACAGAAAAGTAAGGCCTCAATAGCATCTGGGTATTAGAGGCCAAAATCCCACTCGAAGAGGTTAACTGCGAGGAGGAATCGAGTTGTATCTTGTGATGGAGTAAGATGTGTTTAGCCCGTGTTATGTGTCGGCGATAATTTTCTTATATTATTTGTCATTTATGAAGAGATATTTTGTAAATTCATTCAGAAGACTTCAAAAGTTTAACATACATTTCAATAATACATTGAATTTAGTTTTTCATATGCAGCACTATAGTACAAAATCAATAGATAAGAGTGATGTACAAGGATATAAAAATGAATAATTGCCACTACCTTCGTGCACCATAAACAAGAAAGGATTACCAGCTGGCAGATTTTTGACTACGTTGATGATGAGTTACAGTGCATTTTAGCCCATTTTATGCTGATGTATAATGAAAACAGTCTAAAAGATTCTTTATTTTCAGGTAATTAACTGAACTAGGGTGATGGAAAATGGAAATGAGCGTTTGGCGTCAATGGCCGGGAGGCCCCTCGCGGGGCAGATCCGGCCGCCATATCGCAGGTCTTATTACATTCGGCGCCACATTGGGCGACCTGCACGCCGGATGGGGATGAAATGATGATGAACACAACACAACACCCAGTCCCTGAGCGGAGAAAATCTCCGACCCAGCCGGGAATCGAACCCGGGCCCAGAGGACGGCAATCCGTCACGCTGACCACTCAGCTACTGGGGCGGACAAGTAGGGTGATGACACTACATGTTTATTTGCAGTTGGTCACAATATTTTTCTTTGTTCCAGGTATTCGGAACATAAGAGATAAATGAATGATTGAAGAGGTTTTTGAGACGATAATGTGTCTTATAATGATAATGCTATGAATATTCTGATGTGATTATTGAGGTTATGGCAATTATACCACGGGGTTGAAATCATTATGTTTATGAAGATATTATGAATTATTTTGGAGGAGTTTTGAGTAAGTGAATGTAATGGTAGGGATTTTGTACGGACTTGTGATTCTTACCCGAGGCAGAATTCGAACCTACGACCGTAGCGGTCGCTGGGTTCCAGACTGAAGAACCTAGAACCACTCGGCAACAGCGGCCGGCCCGTTTTATTTTACCCAAGAGGATATCATCATCATTTGCCATACAGTAGAGCTGCATGTCCTCGGGAAATGTGGCTGTAGTTTCCCCTTGATTTCAGCTGTTCAGAGTGAGGGCACGGAAATACCATTTTGGTTGATGTCACAAAGCCAGATCAGTCAGTCATCGAGACTCTCATCCCTGCAACTGCTAAAATGTTTTCTACCGTCGTTCAGGTAGCACAGGATTGCCTGACCATTCAACAGATATGCCTGCATTGTTATTGGACTTATGGCACCGCTATTTGTGTTGCTGAAACACGGAAGTCACCAAACAAATGGCAAGGTCCAAAATTCATGAGGATCATTGGAGCTCACTGTTGTATGGTTGTATGTTTATTATAGCGTTGCTGATTTATTCTGTATAGTCATTTTACTATTAAGTAAAATTTGTTGTGTTTCTTGATGTTTGACTACCGACACATGTGCCTTTACTCCACATTCTTGTATTTACTCCCGCAGAATACACAGCCACTGGAGCACTCCGAACTCTTCCTTGGACCACAAACACTTAAGGTAATATTATTCCAAGGTATCCCGTATAACGGTCACTGAATGAATGTTTCCGATTCTTCAGGACGTGTCAGTATTGTACACAACAATTCCCACTATGGAATATATTTGCACGGGAGGCAGACCTGGAATTCCGAGACAACTGAAAAACAGGCTGCACAAAGTTAGTTAACTGACACTGCAGAACAGACAGAGCATTAAGGGTATTGCCGCGGTCGCCAGCGTAAGCAGTGTAGTGTAGAAGTTAGTGTCCTAGGCTTCCAAACTGTAGGTCGCCAGTTCAAACTCAATGACCAGCTATTTTTTATTATTTAGTACTTATCATTTCTGGGAGGTTATTGAAATATCTTACATTTGTAATTTATCTGCACTATGGAATATTCGATGTTTTTATAAATACTAGCATTCTGCTATAGTTAATCTCTGTATAAATTGCTGCACTCTCCTTCCAGGATATCAGCTATGTTCTGGCTGCACGTTGGAAAGCGTTCCAAGTGCAGGATGTTTCACAAGAAGTGACCTCTCGATTATGCCCCGTAAATTAGGGCTTATTTCAATAGTGGTACAAGTCCATTACCTCCACTTTTCTGCCTATAATGCTTCTGAAATTAATGAGCCAAACAAACAGAAAGTGAGGTTCATCTCTATCAAGAAGCCATATGCTTGAGTATTTCTGGTGCCTCAACAGCAGATTTTTCAGCGCTCATTTAACTTTAGGACTCTGTATCTCAAAATGAACAAAAATGGACTTGTGTCTCTATTGAAATAGGACCTTCAAATGTGCGATGGGATTAATGACGGATGATCTTCGTGGCCGAATCATTTGCTCGAAATGTCCAAACTTGTCTTCAAACCGGTAGCGAACAATTGTTGGCCCGATCCCATTGAATTATTGTTTGGGAATATAAAGTCCGTGAACGGCTCCATTGGTCTCCAAGTAGACGAATATTTTCGTTTACAGTCAATGATCTGTTCACTTGGTCAGAGGGCCCAGTCCATTCCGTGTAACCACAATCCACATCATGGTGGAGCCAAAACCAGACTACAAAGTGCTTTGTTGCCAAACTGGGTCCCTTAGCTTCATGGGGTCTGCACCATCAGGTCTTACCAACTGAAGTTGGGACTCATCTGACAAGGCCACCGTTATTCAGTCGTTTTGTATCCAACCGATATGGTTATGGGCCCAGAGGAAGCTCTGCAGGCGATGTCGTGCTGTTCACAAAACATTCGCTCCGGACATCTGCTGCCTTAACCCAGTAATGTCAAATTTTTCCCCACTGTACCAACAGATACGTTCTTCGTACATTCCACATTGATTTCTGACGTTATTTCGCGATGTGTTTTTTGTCTGCCAGCATTGACTACTCTACACAAACGCCGCTGTTTCCGGTCGTTAAATGAAGGCTGTAGCCACTGCATTGTCGAGGCCATAAATGTGGTATTCTCGACACATTCTTGACGTTGTGGAGCTCGGATTATTGAATTTCCTAACACCTTCCTAAATGGAACGTCTCATGCGTCTAGCTCCAACTATCATTCAGCGTTCAAAGTCTGTTAATTCCCATTGTACGACAAATAATCACCAAAAAACTTTTCTCATGATTCAACTGGGTGCAAATGACAGCTCCGCAAATGCACCGCCCTTATATACTTGATGTATGCGATACTACCGCCATCTGTGCATGTGCATATCACTATCCCATGGCTTCTCACCTCAACATATTACATTCAAAAATAATGGAACTGAGATAACTCCTCCATAGCGCCAGAGGCGTTATATCATTCATGTAATAAAGGTAGAAGGATTCAGTATCTGCTCAAGGTCTTTAATGGGATACTTCCATGAGAGATGCTCTTTCTCCCCTAGTCCTAATAATGGAAAATAGTCGACTTCAAGGACTGTTTACTCACCTTAGAGCCACAACAAATTATTCATTTACAATAGTTATGTGTCAGAAATGAATGCGTTACGTTTAGTTATCTTTGGTGGTTACTCTGTTCTCTGAAAGCAACCTGCTGATCTTACTGACTGGCTTATTGGCAGTAGGAATTGTATTACATTCCTCGTCTTTTGCAAGATCGTTTGTGTCATGAGCATATACAAAATATTTAATGTCATTTGTCATGGTGAGCGACTGATCATTGATACCTGTCAAGAAAAAGTAACGGACCTAGAGCAGAACCCTGTGGTACCCTCAGTCTAAATACCCCTCAGCCAGATTAAAAACCTTTCCCTGTTTGATGCGACTGAGGACAACCTTCTTCTGCCTGCTTTCTAGATACAGAGTGGTCCATTTTGGGTTTTTTCTAAATGTTTACATAATGTTGTAACTTATGCAGAGGCATTACAAGAACCACAGAGTCAAGTGTCTGAGTTAAATCGCAGTAAATACCTACTATCGTCAACTTATCGCTTGGCTATTACAGTGCTACACAAACAAAAGAATATACTGAGGTGACAAAAGCCATGGGCTACCTCCTAATTTCGTGTCGGATCTCCGTGTGCCTGGCATAGTGAAGAAACTCAGAGTGGCACAGACTCAACAAGTCGTTGGAAGTCCCCTGCAGAAATACTGAGCCATGCTGCCTCTATAGTTGTGCAAAACTGCGGAAGTGTTGTAGTGCAGCATTTCGTGCACGAAGTGACTTATCGATAACGTACCACTAATGTTCGATGGGATTCATGTCAGGCGATCTAGATCGCCGAATCATTCTCTCAAATTTTCCAGAACGTTCTTCAAAGAAACCGCGAACGACTGTGTCATCCTTAAAAATTCCATCTATGAATGGCAGCAAATGGTCTCCAGGTAGTCGAACATAACAGTTTCCAGTCAATGTTGTGTTCACTTGGACAAGCGGACCAGTCCATTCCGTGTGAACACAGTGCACACCATTATGAAACCACCACCAGCTTGCGCAGTGCCTTGTTGACAACCTGGGGGGCTGCACCACACTAGAACCCCACCATCAGCCCTTAACAAATGAATCGGTATTCATCTGATGAGGCCATGGTTTTCCATTCGTCTAAGCTCCAACCGACATGGTCACGAGCCCAGGAGATGCAGTGCAGGCGATGTCGTGCTAATAGCAAAGGCACTCGAGTCGATCTTCTGCAGCCATAACCCATTAACGCCAGATTTCGCCGCACTGTTCTAACGTATACGTCCGGCGTTCGTCCCAAATTGATTTCTGTGGTTTTTTCACGCAGTGTTGCTTGTCTGTTAGCACTGACTACTCTACGCAAACGCTCCTGCTGTCGATAGTTTTGTGATGGCCGTCACCCACTGCGATGATATCCGTGTTGAGAGGTAATGCCAGAAATGTGTTAATCTCGGCACTGTCTTGACACTCGCATATCAAATTATCTAACGAATAATTCCTGTTGTGCGTCCGCAATCGCGCCGGAAACCCTTTTACATGAATCACCTGACTGCTATGACAACTCCGGGAATGCACTACCCTTTAATACTTTGTGTATGCGATACTAACGCTATCTGTATATGCGCACATTGCAATCCCACGACTTTTGTCAACCCACTATAATATACGGTACAAGAATAATAGAACAGTGTAAGAGAATCAAACAATCCTTTGGATATCAGAGTCAGAGACAGTATATATGATTGATGCAGCGAAGATTGCAGCATTCAGCTTCTGCACAAGGTCTTGAAAGGCATACTTCCATCAAAGATTCCCATTTTCTCTTAGGGTTATGAATTTAAAATAGCAGAGTTCACGGACTGTTTAACGTCTTTGGAACTGAAAAAAAGCTGTTTTACAGTAGTTCTGTGTATACATTACATTTTGTTATTCTTGATGGTTGAGCGGTTCTCCAAAAGCAACGTACTGATCTTACTGACTGGCTCACTAGTTTCAGAAATTGCATTACGTAGCAGGTCATTTGAAGAACAGTTGTGTTATGTGCAAACAGAAAACATTTATGTCATTTGCCTTGTTTACTCGCCGGCCGATGTGGCCGAGCGGTTGTAGGTGCTTCTGTCTGGAACCGCGCGACCGCTACGGTCGCAGGTTCGAATCCCGCCTCGGGCACCGATGTGTGTGATGTCCTTAGGTTAGTTAGGTTGAAATAGTTCTAAGTTCTAGGGAACTGATAAGGATAACCTCACATGTTAAGTCCCATAGTGCTCAGAGTCATTTGAAGCATTTTTTTCTTGTTTAATCGCAGATCATTAATACCTGTCAAGAAAGGTACCGGGCAGAGAACAGAACTCTGTGGTACCCTCACTTTCAAACCTTTCCTTCTTTGTTAACACTGGAGGATGACTTTCTTCTTCCTATTTTCTACGCGTATATACAGAGTGAACCATTTTGAGCTTTTCCCAAAACATCACATGGTACACATGATGAAACGCTTTTGTATCATTACAGAAAATACCCGCAGTCGTCAGCTTATTGCTGAGTCCTGATATCATGATAGAGAATCACAAACAAAAGAATAAATAGCATTTATTGGCGAACATAGAAAAGGATATCCAGCTCTAAAATATTATGAGTGAAAAGTTACTGAAAGGCGTGCCTCGTTAGCGGCGGGTTTCTTTTTACGCTAGCTGATTATTCTACAGAACCTTCTACTAATTTCCGCAGTTTTCGTGCCTGATCCGGTGCAGTGTGTGGCCCGCAGCCATGTCCCCATTAGCACTAGTTGGCTGCGTCTCCTGGCGGCTGGCTTACACACACAGGCCGTGGGAGCCGGCGTCATTGTCGCGCGACTATCCGCCCACACGGCACGGCGGGGGGGAGGGGGAGGCGGGAAACGCTGCCAGCCAACCACCAGCCACTCGGTGACAACAAGCCATTAGCGGCGCCTTTTGACGCTCGCGGCAGCCACTCGAAGGCTACGGCCACCGAGGGCGGCGGACCATTCCTTTCAGTCTGCGCGTTATTGTGGCCGCCATGGGGGGTTACGGGTCTTGAAATCGCTGTCGGTAGGTGAAGTCACTGCAAGACTCAAAACGGTCATGCACCTGATATCTGATACGAAATGAGTCACAGTTTTTAATGATAGTGAAGTAAGTAACAGTTACAATATACACCGTGATTCACGAAGATATAAAAATATTTTAATATGTTATTCTACAAGTAAAACTTAAGAAAAAGGTTCATATAGACATAGGTCCGCAAATGTCCAGTTACGGAGTTACGGTTAATAAAAGATTTTCCCTGAAATTTAGCTACTTCGGTAATACGAAGTCATCCTAAGACTATACGAGGTTGAAGTGAAGCAGGATTTCCATTTTTTCCGTTGTTATTGATTTGGTAAATCTAATAAAACATGTCTTGGACGTGTATCTGCAGGAGTTTTCCAGAATATCCAGAGAAGCAAAAAAGTAATTTTGTATACTGTTTATTTATTTTTATTATACTGAGCTTTTTCTCATTACAGAGGCCTATCTCCAACATAATAATTTACTCGGAAGTTACTACACAAAGAATCAACGTTCTTAGACTATATTTTCAAAATATTCCTCCAGGTGTTTCGATCTTGTGTGTCTTCTTCCTCTGCGCCCATTCTCCTCATTGTGTGCTGTACATTTTGGAGCCAGGTGGTCATAGGTCGTCCTCTTCTTCTTCTATCCTCCGGTTCCCATTCCAGTATCAACTTTGGTATTCTGGCTTCCTCTATTCGTCGTACATGCCCGTACCACTGTAATTTCTTCCTATCCATTAAGTTATACATTCTTTCTTTTATTTCCATTCTCCTTATTATTTCGGTGTTCCTTATCTTCTCTTTCCTGGAAGGTCTTGCCGATCTTCTCCAGAAGTCCATCTCGAGAGCTTGTAATTTTTTAATGTGCTTCAGATTAATTGTCCAGGTCTCCGTTCCCTACAGAACCCACTCCCTAATGTAGATTTGTATATTAATTTTTTAGTTATGCTCATTGCATTCCTGCTCCATAAGACTGAGTTAAGCATCCCAGTGACATTCCGTCCGTTACTAAATCTTTTATTGATTTCTGACTCTGCTTTTCCCTCGATTTCCAAAATTGATCCCAAATGACAGAAAGTGTTTATCACTTTGATTTTCTTTCCTTCGCTGTATAGCTCATCTGAATCATTAGTCAAGTATTCAGTTTTTTGGCAATTGATCTTCAAACCCCTAATTTTGTATGCTACTGCTAGTTGATTGCACATATAGTTAGCATTCTCCCCATCTTGTAATACGACTACTTGATCATCAGCAAATAATAAATGATGTAGATAAACTCCTTCTCTTATTTCCAATCCCATAGTATTACATTTACGAGACCATGTTCTGAGGCTAATATCTATATAGGTTGTAAATAATGATGATGACATGGGACAGCCTAGTAAAAGGCCTTTGCTTGTTCTAAATTTCTGTGAAAGTTTATTACCAACTTTCACTTGGCGAATGTTATCTTTATACATCTGTTGTATTATTTTAATCAAGGAAGGGTTTATGTTTGCCTTATGTAGTGCTCTCCAAAGTAATTTTCTTGGAACAGTATGATACACTTTTTCTAGATCTATGAAAATAAATCCTTTATTTTTTGACTTTTCCCAGTGTTTCTCCAAAATCTGTTATAATGTGAAAATATGGTCTACGCATGATCTCCCAGCCGTGAAACCACATGGTTCTTCTTGGGTTCTAAAATTTTTTTCCAGTTTGTTTTTAATTACTTTCGCAAAAATCCTCAGTAATATGTTTGTAACACAAATTCGCCGCTAGTCTGAACAAATTTTGCAATCCCCTTTCTTAATTATGGCAATCAAAAATTTTACGAAATTATTTCTTTGCTTCTCTGGATGTTCTGGAAAGCTACTGCAGATATACGTCTGGGATACGTTTTATTAGATTTACCAGATCAATAACAACAAAAGAAACGGAAATCCTGCTTTACTTTAACGTCGTACAGTTTTGTGACGGCTTCATATTAGCGAAGTTGCTAAATTTCAGGCAAAATCTTTTATTATCCGTAACTCCTTAACTAAACATTTGTGGACCAATGTTTATATTAAATTTTTTCTGTAGTTCTACTTGTAGAATAACATATTAAAATATTTGCATAGCTTCGTGACTCAACCTGCATGAAGAACAGACAACACACATGTATGCAATTAAGGCGAGATGGCCAGTCATCTCTTCACAGTAGACCCACGCCAGGCGCGAACTCTTACGGGCCTGGGATAAATGCTGCGAGTAATGAGGATAATATGCATTACATTAGTAGTTGGCTAGACGGTTGGTTTGGGGATGGGGACCCAATAGCAAGGTCGTCGGTCCCATCGGATTGGGGAAGGGGACCAAATTGCGAGGTCATCGGTCCCATCGGATTAGGGAAGGATGGGGAAGGAAACAAGCAGTGCCGTTTCAAAGGAACGTCCTCCCGAATGCGAGTCCAGTGTGTCGACCACTTCTCCACCGCGCTCAGTACATTACTAGTGTTTGGATAAGATGAGCATTTGGTTCTGACAGGAGGCGTTACAGGGTAGTTCCTGCAGTTGCAGCGACCACTGTGTCCAGATAGCTTGGTCGTCAGCCGGCACGGTAGCTCAGTGTGTTCGTTCAGGGGGCTGCTCACCCTCTGTAATAAAAATACTGAGTAAATGAATCAACGATCAACTTCAACGGATGTCTTACGACGTCCGCCCAGACCAAACGCAACTAACAATGCCGAACAAAATGAAAAGAAAAGTGGTCAGAGCGTCTGCCTACTAAGCAGGTGAATGAAATTCGAATCCTGGTCCGGTATAAATTTTCAACTTTCTCCATTGACTTAAATCAATACCAGCTTGCAGCCAGTGTTTGTGATTCCTTTGTGTCTTAACTGTTATTACCTAGATGTTATGCAGAAATGTGAACTATTACTAACAAGGAGAGGCCGCCAATTGTGAAATTCAGATTCGAATCAACCTGCGCATAATAAAAGCTTGTGGCCAGAGGTGTAATGTGGCAAAGCACCAAGATGCACTTCTGAGCCGTTGCCGAGAAAGTCGACAGTTAAAAGAAACCGTTGCGGTGAAATACTCTCTACGATTTGCGATTCTCTACAGCGTCGTGGCGCAGCGGTAAGCGCTCGGGTTCGTAACCCGAAGGTCGCCGGATCGAATCTCGCGCTATGCAACTTTTTTTTTATAATTCAAATATATATATATATATATATATATATATATATATATATATATATATATATACACACTTGAAATAAATCCAATCCATCGCCCACCACCAATTGTCTTCTCCGATTTTTGCCGATATGATACGATACGCGTGGTATGCATCAAACCTGACGAACGATAGAACGATTTTTCAGAATGTCAATCAGCTGTGTTTCCCGACAGATAATTTAAAAAACAATTGTTCTTGTAAAAATGCATCGTTTATCAGATGTGCTCGATGTCATGCTGTTTTCTGCTTTCCACGTTTCTATGATAACTATCACTCTGGTTCGTGTGATACTCCAGCTATTTCTGGTCACTAATTGTTAATTATGTGTGAGTGTATACCGAACTTATCAATAAATTGTATCCACTTGAATATTATTTGTGATATCGTGTTTTATTTCAAGTTTTATGTTTTCACGACAAACGGCTTTCAACAACTTATTACATGCATAATTGTTGCAACTGATTGCCGGGAAATATATATATATATATATATATATATATATATATATATATATATATATATGTGTGTGTGTGTGTGTGTGTGTGTGTGTGTGTGTATATATATATATATACATCTGAATTACAAAAAAAAACAAATAGTAAAAAAGTTACATGGCCCGAGATTCGATCCGGCGACCTTCGGATTACGAACCCGAGCGCTTACCGCTGCGCCACGACGCTGTAGAAAATTATTAATCGTAGAGAGTATTTCACCCCAACTGTTTCTTTTAACTGTCGATTTTCTCGACAACGGCTGAGAAGTGCATGTTGGTGCTTTGCCGCATTACACCTCTGGCCATGAGCTTTTATTATGCGCAGTATGGATCGACTCTGAATTTCACAATTGGCGGCCTCCCCTTGTAAGTGCTATAAAGTAGAAAAGATATACAGCTTCCTTCTGGGATGACGTATCGCAAAACCATTCTGAGATTAGAGGGCGGGCCCACATACATCCAAGCCTTCCCCGGGAAACCCTTACACATCCTCCATTCAGTCACTGTCTCTCCCCGTGAGTGTTTCGTATCTTGGAAACACCGCATATAGACAGTCGTGATCCTCGATTCGCTTCGTACGAAGAGGTACGCATCTGGATACAATCATAGTTCCGTAGACAACGGCAAACGTTTTTCCATGAAGTCGTTGACGATCTTGTCTCACAGTGGGAAAAATGTATTAACAGTTACGGCGATTACATTGGAAATAATGAACAGCTTACTTACTTATCCCCACCTGTCTCGTTTTCATCTAACATTTGTAAATAGATACTCGAAATTATGATCAGTTTATTTTCCGACTTTTGTAGGCGATTGATGTACGTCAGTACGTGTGTAAGTGAATGGCAGTCGCAGTCATTGTCTACTATTATGCTGCGGAGGTAAGGGCTAGCTGCAGGATTTTTTTTGCAGGGGTCTAACTGACGCGAAAATTGTCCCTACGTTGTTGTTTTTGTTGTTATGCTTTTCAAGAAAAGACTCGTTTAATGGAACTCTGCGCGCTATTCTAACCTGTGCTACGTCTCTACACCTCTGAATAACTACTGCAACGCTGCGGAACTTGCTTACCACACTCATTCCCAGTTCTCCCTCTACGGTTTTTACCCTCGACACTTCCCTCTGTTAAAATCAACTGATCCCTTCGTTTAGTTTCTTTGTATCATAAATGTTGCCATTTCGATTTAGTACCTCCTTGATAGTTACTAGATCTACCTGTCTAATCTTCAGCATAGTTCTTTACTACCACACATCAAAAGGTTCTGTTCCCTTCTTGTCTGAACCACTTATCGTCAACGTTTCATTTCCGTACAGGCTACATTCCACACAAATTCATTATAGAAGACTTCCTGCCACTTAACTTCATATTAGATGTTAATTCATGTTTAATAGAAATTCTTTTCTTAGTGTTTTCACTCTGCTTTCTATGTCCTATCTACTTCGGCCTTAGTCAGTATTTTAACACCCAAGTAGGAAAATTAATCAACAGTTTTTAGTATCTTAATACCTAATGTAATTACCCAATTATAACGTCATTTAATTTGACTCAATTTCATTACCCTTGCTTCACTTATCTTGTTGTTCATCTCATAACCTTTTAACACACTATCAATTCCACTGAGCTGTTCTTCCAATGTCTTTGCCGTCGCTGTCAGATACAAAGTGTCATTGACTAACCAATTTTTTGTTTCTTCTTTCTGAAGTATAATTCATTTTCAAATTTATCCTAGGTTTCCTTTACTGTCTGCTAAATGTACAGATTGAATAACATCGGGAATGGGCTATAATCCAGTTTCACTCCCTTCTCAACTACTCCTTGCCTGTTATACCATTAGACTAATTTAAACGCAGTTTAGTTCCTGTGTATGTTGCCTTTTATCCCTGCTACCTTCGAAATGTGAAAGACAGTAATCACGTCAACATTCTCTAATGCTGTTTTAAGTCTACAGGTGCTTCATTTGTTTAAGCTATATTCAGAGACAAGTTCTGTGATCAGTATTGTCTCCCATGTTTTTACATTTCTCTGGAATACAAAATGCTCTTAACTGAGCTCGATTTCTACCATTTTCCTCATTCCTCAGTAAATAATTTGTGTTAGTATTTTACAACCATGACTTATAAATCCGCTAGTTCAGAAATATTCATACACGGAGGTACCTGTTCTCTGTGTCGATAGAATTGTTATATTCTTATTGATGTGTCGGGGTGTTCAGCTTGTCTCTAATATCTTGCACAGGAGGTGGAACATTTGTTTAAAAGAAAAGTATCCCAAGGACATCAGCAATTCAGCGCGAAATTAGTCTACTAAAGGGGCCTGTCAAATTCTCCTCGCAGAAGCATTTCTCCCCACTCTCATTAATCTACTTAATCTTCCATTTGGATAATATCCGATAACAATGTGTGTGTGTGTGTGTGTGTGTGTGTGTGTGTGTGTGTGTGTGTGTGTGTACAGAGAGCTGACAAAAGGCATGGGATAGCTACAAGCGCATAAACAGATGGCGGCAGTATCGCGTACACAAGGTATAAAAGGACAGTGCATTCACAAAGCTACCATTTGTACTCAGGGGAATCATGTAAATAAGTTTCCGACGAGACTATGACCCATGACGGGAACTAAGAGACTTTGAACGCGGAATGATTGCCTGAGCTAGACGCATGGGACATTCGATTTCGGAAATCGTTAAAGAATTCAATATTCAGAGATCCAAAGTGTCAAGAATGTGCTGAGAATACCAAATGTCACGCATTACCACTCATCACGGACAACGGCAGTGGCCTAGGGTCTTCACTTAAAGACCGATAACAGCGCCGTTTGCATAGAGTTGTTACTGTTAACATACAAACAACATTATTTGAAATAACTGTAGAAATCAATGTAGGACATACAACGTACGTATTCATTTGTATAATGCAACGACTTATGTCGTCAATGAGCTTTGGCAGCTGACAACCGACGTAAGTGCCTTTGCTAACAGTACGACATAGAGAGCCTGTACAGGAAGAGAGTGGCCAACCGGACGATACGGCGGCCATTTTTCTGCCAAACTGCGGGCGGGACTTTTGAATGGCCAGTAGTGGAGCAGTGGAGTGCACACTCACTGAATCAAAAGCACAAGACAACATGGCGAAATCATTCGTTAAATGCCTTTCTTTACAGCTATAATATACTCATAGAGCCTACTGCGTACAGCATAGGAAAATTTGATACAGTGGCTGTAAAAATTATTCGTTACTTGCATTTATCTCCTTTAAAGTTCGTTTACTAGACATATTGCAATGAAAGTGATGTAAATAAAAAAAATATAGTGTATAGTATTTGCTTTGTATCGGAAGTGCATAAAGCTAAAGATTTAACGTACCTGTATTACGTCAGATGAATGAAAGTGGTAAGCAGTTGTTTACTTGTGACATGCAAAAAGTGTGAGACGTATTAGTACATCTTGTCACGTCTTCAAACTTTTTGCATGTCACAAGTAAACAACAGCTTACGACTTGCTTTCATAAATATATAACACCCCTCGTAGATAACAAACGAAAAAGATTACAAAAATCAGGTAATGTTAAATGTAGACTAGTGTAATAACGACCAAATATAACAAGAAAACCACCGTATCCCTTCTACCCTACAGTAAGTAGGCCTATTAAAAACTGTCTTCAAGAGTACCTACAATTATTTACTACGAATAATGTTTCAGCAACCACGACAACTGCGGAAAACGTGCTTACAACTTGCCTGCGTCAACAGTCAGGCAATAATACTGAAACCAAAATAATGCCTAGTGTTCTGATTCGGAACGAAATAAAGTTTGACGCTATAAAGTCTAATGAGCATGGCACAAAAATTACAGGAACTTTCCGTTTCCAGCGAGGACTGTCAGATATTGGCTTCAGAAAAGCTTGTGATGCTACCAGTACGCACTAACTGTTAAAGAAATAAGAGCTTAAAAATGCAGTAAATTGTAACAGGCCTACCTGTTTTGCGTGAGTAAAAATATTTTAAAAAACTGACACCTTAAAATCAGAGTTCTCTGAGCAAAGTGGAGAACCAAACATTTTTATAGGCGTAACTAAATAAATATTTCCGATAATATATACCATTAAGGAAGTTGTACCTGGACTTTATTACAGGAGCTACTCACTCCTTCCTGACTGGCCATTTCGAACTGCCACAAGAAGTTACATTATTTCAACTCGTATTTAAGATCGCAAACGCCAATTACGTAGTAAAAGCGACATACGACTAAATCGAACATGCATGCACAACACATAACAAGTCTCTCAATAACTCAAATACCTTTTAATCGTTTCCAAAAGTCCTCTGAACTTCAATTCAACTCAAAAGCAAGCGCGATCATAGGAAGCGCGAGAGACGTTTGGCAGAAAAATTTTGCCCAAGCTAATCAGCCAATCACGGGCAACTGCACCTATGGCCACTCTCTCTGTACACAGGCTTTCTAGTACGACAAAGCCTGCAGCCTCTCTGGGCGCGTGACTATTGGTTAGACACATTACGACTCTCTGGGCGCGTGACTATATTGGTGGAAAACCGTGGACTGGTGAAATGAGTCCACACCTCAGTTGGCGAGAATTGACAGGTACGATCTGATGGTAGCCTCCGAGTGTGCCAAGGAACCAAGTTGTCAAAGAGACATTGTGCAAGCCGGTGGTGGCTCTATAATGGTGAGAGCTGTATTGACATGGAATGGACTGGGTCCTTTGGTCCAAACGAATGATCATGGACTGGAAATGGTTATTTTGGCTACTTGGAGACCATTTACAGTCATCAGTGAACTTCACATTCCCAAACAGCGATGGAATTTTTAGGGGTGACAATGCGCCTTGTCATATACCCACAATTTTTCGCGATTTGTTTGAAGACCTTTGTGGACAACTCGAGAGGTTGATTTGGCCACCCAGATCGGCCATATGAATCCCATCGAAGGTTTATGGGATAAAATCTAGAGGCCAGTTAGAGGACAAAATTTTGAAGTGGCAACGCATTCGCACTTATGGCCGACTATAGAGGCAACCTGGCTTAATATTTCTGTAGGGGACTTGTTGAGTCCATGCCACGTCGAGTTGCTGTACTAAGCCTGGCTAAGGGAGGTCCGACACCATATTACGAGGTATCCCATTACTTTTCTTTTGCCTTACTGTATTTGCTACTACTCATAATTGATCTAAAGCAAGGCTCCTGAATACACTGAGCATCGTTAAGTTCGTTAATCGAGGTATTGCGGAGCTGACAGGGCGCTTCTGGTCCATTTCTACAAGACCTACTAAGTTCAAGATAAGTGATGATATCCACCATGAGGGGATTACGCTGGACACATTTGTCTGTTGGTCGAGCCTCATCTACAGCTGCTTTGGTAAGCCAAGACAACAGCTATACGGCTACAGCTCCTATTAGTGACTCAGGATTACCGTATCGATACTGTTCCAAACCGCAGGCAAACCATGCCGTATATCGTTTTGCCAATTTTAGTAGTCGTCTGCGACGAACGAGATTTCAGAAATCGTGCAAACGATGACGTTGAGGCAGTTGGCGTGAATCAAATACCAACACCGACGTAAGGTTAGAACCGTCTGCCACCTTCCCTTAAGAGGCCCAGCCAGAGACATTGTTAGTGAGCATGTTTTTAATTAAAGACACTTTAAATCACTGCATTTACAAAAATGTCTAAGCGGGTCCCTCTTGATTGCTCTGTGATTCTGCCTCATCGGTTCCTCAATATTCATTCACCAAACGAATGTACTCCCTGTGATACAGAATGTCATGCAATTTTGAAGTCACTTGAGCGGGCAGAACGTAACCTTGCTGACAAGTTCTTAGTATGTTAAGAATTCCTAAGTGCCCTTGAAACTATGCATCAAATGTATTCACAGACAAATTTGTTCAGAATATGCAGAATTTCTTTCCCCACACGCAAAGGCTGGGGCAGATGGTAACATGACTTCTGGTAGTGACGGTCACAAGAACGTGCGGTCGCAAGAAGAATGAGCTCTGGACATCCACTTGACACTACCGAGGGGGAAGATTATCGCGTTCGGTGCTTCGCTGTGCTGCATCGTCCCGCAACTGCATCAGAATTTTGGAAGCAGTTGGCACCACAGTGACACAACTGACAGTTACATCTCGGTTACTTGAAGCATAGCTCTGAGCCAGATGATTTGTTGCCTTGCATTCCAGTGACTCCAGATCATAGCCATTTGCGTCTTCAGTAGTCTCAAGCGAGATTTCTTTGGAGGGCAGGGTGTTTTTTCTGACGAAAGCTGATTCTCGGTACCAGCTATGGCCGTGTGTTGGGTAGAGGAAGGCTAGCGGACGGCCTCCAACCAACCTCTTTGACTGCTATACACACTGGACCTGCACCTAGACTCATGGTATAGGGAGCGATTTCGTAAGACAGCGGGAGCGACCTCGTGGTTGTCTCACACACCCTGACAACAAATTGGTACGTCAGTCGGATGATTCAACGTATTGCGTTCCCATTCATAAACAGCATTACAGGATGCGTTTCCCAAACGATCATCCTCGCCCTCATACTGCTGTTGTAACCCAACATGCTCTACAGACTGTCGACATGCTGCCTTGGCCTGCTCGATCACCACTTCTGTCTCCAATCGAGCACATATGGGACATCAGTGGACGCCACGCCCAGCATTATCAGGAACCATCATTAACCGCCGCTGTATTTCTTTTTTTTAATTTGCGCAAAGATCCTCTGGGACCAAACTGCTGAGGTCATCGGTCCCTAGGCTTACACACCACTTAACCTAACTTAAACAACCTTACGCTAAGGACAACACACACACTCATGCCCGAGTGAGGCCTAGAACCTCCGAGGGGGGTAGCCGCGCGAACAGCGGCAAAGCGGCCGAGACCGCTCGGTTACCCCGCGCGGCCCGCCCCTGTATCGAACGACCAAGTCCAACTGGCATGGAACACCTCCTCGAAAACTGACATCCGGCACCTGTATGGCGCAATGAATGCTCACATTAACCTGTGATCTTGCAACATTAATCACTTGTTTAGACAAATGAATTCCGTAGTTTCGCTATTCTAAATAAAATTTTAATTTGCGGTTTTTTTCTCTCAGTCGATGCTTCCGTTCATATTTCAATAAAATACTTTATCACTGACAAAGGAAAATATTTTACAGTCTTATCCATTGCGTATGACACGGTAGCTGAATGTCAATGAAAATGGGAGTGAATGATTATAGAGTGATTGTTACATTGAGTGATAACGTATTTCAGGCTTATGTAATTTTAACTCTTTCAAACACATTGCTTTCCGACTGTTTTTGTCAGGTCGCTAGTTTAGCGCAATAATTCCACGAACATGCACACGTAAGACCTTAACCCTGAAGTGTTTAACTGTATCTACATTTCCCAAACAAACAGTATGTCATTGACATATTGTGGTGTCACCGCCAGACACCACACTTGCTAGGTGGTAGCCTTTAAATCGGCCGCGGTCCGTTAGTATACGTCGGACCCGCGTGTCGCCACGATCAGTGATTGCAGACCGAGCGCCGCCACACGGCAGATCTAGAGAGACTTCCTAGCACTCACCCCAGTTGTACAACCGACTTTGCTAGCGATGGTTCACTGACAAAATACGCTCTCATTTGCCGAGACGATAGCTAGAATGGCCTTCAGCTACGTCATTTGCTACGACCTAGCAAGGCGCCATGTTCAGTTACTATTGATATTGTGAATAACGTACATTCAAGAGCGACGTTCACCATTTGTGGAGTAAAGTTAAGTATTCCACCAGCTACGTCCGTTTTTCTAAATTCTAATTTCCTTGACCTGTTCCAGACCTCACGCCAGCCTGCGTGAGCTAAAACGCGTGCCTTTCGGATTCCTCTAATAACACGGTGTTGGCTTTCCTGCCAACCCACAACACATATTATCTCCTAGCTGTGGAGCTCAATTAGAACAATGGTTTCTGAAACTCAGTGACCTTGAATAGTCGGGTATGTCACCGATTCCTGCGACTACTAGTGTGAAACGTTGTAGTAACTGTCAGTGACTACCTCAACTGTAAGATCGTCCCATCTTACTTAAATTAGGAGCTGTGGAACTGACGACTATTCTGTAATACAATTGCTGTACGTTCGAAGTAGTTACAATTTACTATCTATCTGCAAAAACGTCAGTTCTGTTGCTGCCTACCCCCCCCCCCCCCACCATGAACCATGGCAGCTGATACCATGTTAGACAAGTACGGGAGGAGAGACCGGGCTAACATGTGCTTTCTGAAGACGAGCAGCACTCGTTTCAATAATTTAAGTTGGTTAATCACGCTCTGTGAGATTAACTACAATGGAAATGCTACTGATAATTCTAGAAAGAACAGCAACCGTTATATACCACGTGGACATCAACCCTACATAATCATTCAATGTCGATAACATGTCGATGTGTATAACACAGAGAAGCTGAAATAATCCATATATAAGTCTATAGAAACTTTCAGTGACGGTCGCACCCCTTGAATAAAAATGTTTGGGCTGAAAACAGCCCGAAATGTGAATATACGATAAGGAATACTCTGGAAGATGTCGTAAGATAACAAAATACGTTAATGTTCTACGGTTCGGATTATGGAGTGTTAGATTTCATAATCGTGTTAATATGTCAAATACTCTAAAATAAAAATTGCGTACGTCAGTGGTAAATTGACTGAGAACCAGTGAAGTGTGGTTGCAGTAAGAAGTTTTGTGGTCGGGTAAGCGTAGGATTACCAATATAATCCCGGAGCAAGAAAGTATGAATGCGACTGGATTACTAGTAGCAGCATAATAAATTGATCACAATGTACAAATTGGAAATAACTCTACTACGTGCCAAATTATCAGAAGTATGTCCACTAGATCTGAAACAAACAGAAACAGTGGCTTTGCACTGTAAGGGACAACAAAATTTAACTGTGACAGGGCGTTTGAATAGAAGGAAAGAAAAAGACGGGAAATATTATAAGAAAGTGGGCTGATACAAAGAATTTTCCACAGAGCATAAATTAAACACTTTAAACTCTTCAAATAACAATCACGATACCAGAAAATTTCAGAAAGGTTATATAATGGCACCGCAGATATTCAGAAACGAGGAGGTAAGCGAAAATTTACAGAACCAGATATCAACTCCATAATTTATTAGTCACCAAATACAGGGAACAGCTTAATAAATTGCAGAAAAGTAGGTAATAATTGGGTGAGACCGAGACCTGTTGAAACAAACTGAGTTTTCTGAGAGTTTTGAAGGGAGCATTAGTCATGACTGCCTGAAATAAGAGAAAGGCGTACAACTGAAGAAGGACGGGTACCTCTGAGAGAAGAAATAGGCATCAAAAGGACAACAAGGGAATTATACATCCCATTAGTTATTTTTGCTTACACTTGAAATATTAAATGTAGTGGTTTATAGGGGAAAATATAAAATCCACCAAATCAAACAAGTAAAAGTAATCATAGACGTCTAAAGTCAGACGAATGAAGAACGTAATATGGCAAATCAAGAAAAACTAGGGGAGAAACAGAAAGCTCTTGAAGCAAGCACGGCTGTAGGACACCGCCTGTAGGAAAATTAAAGAAATGTTTGGAGGCAGGGGAAACAGCCGTATGACCAACTAGAGCTGAGATGGCAAAACATCAGGGGGAACAGCCGTACGACCAACGAGAGCTGAGATGGCAAAACAGTACAAGTAATGAAGAAAAAGCTCAAGGGTGAAAGGAATATAAGAACTAAATAAGGAATATGAAATTTAATGACATTGTTACGAGTAGCGAGGAGGACTTGAATAAAAATAACATTGGGCACCTCAACTGAATGAAGGAATTAACAGAATTATTCTTGGGAGAACAAACAATTACAATACTGTCAATCTAAGTTGTCTTGCATATGAGGCAGGCGAAATACTCTCAGACTTCAAGGAGAATAATCCCAATACCATGTAACCAGATGCTGCCGGTATATGGAGTGATTAGTTTAAGGAGACATGCTTTCAAAAAACTGACACATATTATATAAAGAAGAATGAAGCAACCTGGAGAAGTTATGAGAAGAGGATCAGTATAGGTTTTGAAGAAATGTAGCGACGTACGACATAAAAGTGCCCCTACAGTTTATTTTAGATTTGTCGAAGAAACACAAACCTGCGTTTATGACATTCGTAGATTCAGATAAAGCTTACAAAAACATAGGATGGGATACACTCTTTGAATTTCCTAAGATATGAAATAAATGGTGCAAAACATTAACTAGAATCTGTAGATAATTAAATGCAGTAACAAAAAAAAATGTTCAAATGTGTGTGAAATATTATGGGGCTTAACTGCGAAGGTCATCAGTCCCTAAGCTTACACACTGCTTAACCTAAATTATGCTAAGGACAAACACACATAGCCATGCCCGAGGGACGACTCGAGCCTCCGCCTTGACCAGCCCCACAGTCCATGACTGCACCGGCCTAGACCGCTCGGCTAATTCCCGCGCGGCAATTGCAGTAACAAAAGCCAAAGACTAGAAACGGCGGTAGATATTTAGAATCCTATACCCTTCATTAGTCAGTCTATAAATAGAGTAAGCAATAGTGGGGAACAAGTAATTTTGTCAAGAAGTTAAACCAGAAGAAAATAAACTAAATTTTGTTGACTTCCTTACAATGGAATCGGAGATGGCAACGGGTTTATCCGAATGGAAATTGCGTGGAATATATCATTAGATAAACCAAAAAAATGATATAATAAGGAGTACGTGGTGTAGTTGAATTAAGTGATGTAGTGCTTAGGGAATTACGTAAGAAAATTGAAAGCCTAAAGTGACAGATAAGTTTTGCAGTTTGTATAGCCAAATGACTATCGACAACGGAAGTAGAAAAGGTATAAGATGCTGACTGCAAACAACAAGAAAATTAATTACGAAAATTAGACATGTTACCATCGATAATAAAATAATGTATTACGAAATAATTTCTGAAAGTATTTGTCTTCGGGGTACATTTATATGGAGGTGCGACGTGAACATGCGTGAAGAGAAATGAATCTTTTGAAATGTCATGCTGAAGCACAGTATCGAAGAATACATATAGCTGATGAAGATGGACTGGAGTTAATTAAGGTAAAAAGTGATTACAAAAAATGCTAGATGAAATAGGACACATGCTTAGACATCAGAGAATAGTTAATTTAGTAATTGGGAGAAGTGTGCTATAAAATAGTTTTGAGCAGGTGGAAGAGAATGTATATTGTAATAGTTAGGCAGCGGAGGCTTGTACTGGGTATATTATAGTGGACAGCTGTGTGAAACACACTTCAGACTAAACCACAACAACAAAAAGTTGGGAATACCGTGTGTGTCGGAAGCGTACGCATTACCATCATCTTTCAGCTGCATTAAACATGTTTATGAAGTGATTAATGGTTTCCGTGTGCTAATTATACACAAGCCCATATAATTGAGGTAAATTAGATTAATCTACTATGTCAACAATAGTCCTGTCATCATCAGTAATAGCTGTTGTTAAACAGAAATGATACAGTTGAACATTATCCGAGTTCATGAAATACTGCAGCGTGGAATAACTCTCCCACCTCATTACAAACCGCTACCAATTTTTAGTTAATAATCGAGTCAGTTGTCGATTGTTCTCACTCTCGTCAGTTTTAATTAATATCAGCAAACACTGTTTTTGGATTCACCATGGTTGCAACATAAACTCCAATGTTCCTATTGTATCAATTCCCTTTATCGTGCTTTCTTTTCCTTTATTACCCACTGTAAGTCACTGCAGCTACGCAATAATTTAGCGGACCTACTCCTTCTCCGCCCGTGCGTAAGTTCGCGGTTCAACGGAAACTTAGCGTCGTCATATTCTCTTGCGGTATCATTTGAACTACATACTTAATTTCACTGCAAACTTCATTAATAAAATTTGTTCTCACTGCCGACACCCAACGTGTTGGCGGCGTCAGTAGAGCTTTACTCCCCTCATTAACTTCTCTCATCAGATGGAGTACGACTCCGCTGAAGGGTACCCTGTATGATCACATGTCACAGAGCACAGAAAATTTCCCTATTCTCGAACCCCATCAACAGCGCCTTTTAATGAGCGGGTGAACACTTCTGAGCCCGATTAATGCTGCTACCCTTTGTACAGCTGCATCTACTCGGTGTCCGTAACTAAAATTCCAGTTCCAAAACGCTACATGACGAGAACCCTTACTCAAAATGTCGTGAAATTTGCAGTGCATATTATTAACATAGGGGTAAATGTCATGGAAAAAATTAACGAAAATGTGCCCAGTAGATGATGGTGTAAGCGTCAGAATATGCGCCACCAACAGACTCGCTGTAAACGCCTGTTCCTCAGTATGTCTCTGAGACGTCCAACATGACTAATTTTCTCATAATGTGTCTAATATTGTATTTTAAATACGACAGTATGCCATGTTAGGCACTGTATAACATTAAAACACTTGATAATGGCGCTTTAAAGCCGAAATCATGATCGTGTGAATGTAATACTACAAATAAAGAACAGTCTAATGGCGGTACTGACTTTAAAGTCGAACATGACTGTCTGCATGGAGAACGGTGGGCTGCTGATAATTCTCTTTTGCAAGAACGGTGACTGTGCACCAGTAGTTCTGCAGACGTTTCTGACACTCGAGGGTACGAAAAAAGGCACTGGCCCGATGTCTGCTGCGAGTCTGGAGAAAAATATTACAAAATTCGTGAAGACAGATGCTTTTGAATTGCAGTTTGACAGAGGAAGGAAAGCAGTTCATCCAACGTCTGTCGAAGATTTGTCCGCAGCATTTCAGCAGGGGTCGAACGGTTTTGTGCAGACTTGCAGCGTATGGGGAACCGACCGACCGTTGGACACGCCCCGCGAGCACGGTGCATGCAATCCTACGAAACATCCTGCACTGCTATCCATACAAAATCGCCCATGTTCAGGACATGCTTTTTGTTGACATGCCAGCAAGACAAATGTTCTTCCTCGCATGGAAGTGGACAATGAATGCTGTGGAACATCCTGTGAACAGGCAAAGTTCATTTCCATCTCCACTTCAGTACGCCGAAATACAGAATAAGGACAATAGAAAATCCGCACGCACATAAACTGGTACCGCTTCGTTCTGAAAAGGTGAAGTGTGGTGCGGGTTGACGGCAACGTTTATCGGGGGGCCGTATTTTTTCAAGGAGATGAGCCCAGCGGGTCATGTTACCTGTACCGTCACTGGTAAGCTCTATGGCAGACTTTTGGACACCAACGTCATTCCAGCCCTTCAACAGCGTGGATGTGTGGGTAGGATCATTTTTGTTCAAGATGGTGCCCCTCCGCACAGCACACAGTTAGTATCATGGCTGCTGCAGAGCCTTTTCGGAAATGCTAGAATTATCATCCATCATTTCCATACAGCCTGACCATCTAGATCTCCTGATCTTAGTCCGTGTCGCTTCTTGCTATGGAGTTATGTGAAACATCTGTTCAGTGTTCCAGTTACGAACGCAGCTGAACTGAAGGCACACACTGCGCGACGCATTCTAAACGTGACTCCCCAAACACTCTGATCTGTTGTGGAACAAGCTGTTCCTTGATTTCCACCTCAGGCAGAAAACGCTGCACAGCATATTGACCATGTCTTGTTCCAGTCTTACGACAATTGGAAATCGATGTAATTTCGGTTTTTATGCAGTTTTGCCCTCAGTAAAATTAAAAATCGAATTTCCCCATTCGATGAGGTACGACGCTGCCGTGGTCGATGATCTTGCCTAACTAACAGTGCCATAACTGTGCAGTCGTGTACACTGAACAGCAATGTGCAACTCAAACCATAGCAGTCGTATTGCGATCCATCTATCGGTTTTAGCCGACCCCACTTAGGCTACATTAAGACGCTTACAGTGCCATCTACTGGTAAAGTTTTCGTTATACTTTTTTGTTCCATGACGTTTCCCTGTGTGTCAGTAATACGTTGTTCAAATTTGGCGTCATTCTGAGCAGTCGTTACCTATCTATAGTGTTTTGAAACTGGAACATTTATTATGCTCTGTATTACCAACCGAAGTGGATTACAAACGGAAAGACCACTCGCAACCACGCAAAAGCTATTGACTAAGCTTACTATAGCCCTACTCTAACAGGTATTTCTATTGATTCACAACAGGACGTGGCCCCAGGAAGGGTTCTGACGGTGATGTAAAATGTCGTCCACGACATCAGGCTTTGTTACTAAAAACTGGAAGCACTGAACGAAAATACATTGCCGATCGCCAAAGTGTTATATACTGTTTATGTACAGAACAGCAGTCCAATCCAAGCAAGAAGACCAGTCGATTTGGACGGAAAGTGATGGAGGAAAAATTAGCGTTTAACTTACTGTCAGCGACGAAGTCTTTATTCCCAGTGTAAGTAAGATCCAACAGGATAAAGAGAGAAACATGTCGTTTCCTCACCAATGTTCACGTTTTACTGCCTATTGAGCTCCGTGGCTGTTGCTGTTATTTTAATAGCTACAGCAACCAGCCAATTCCTTTTTTACTTTTTATTTAGGCTAGTGTGCCTTACGGGCTTTCGCCTACCTTCCGAAACCGTAACTAAAGTGAGTCCACAGTTCCAAATCGACAGAAAATTGGATGCTGCAGCTGCCCTCTGCGAAATAACAATTTTATTTAGATGCTAAACTTCGCGAGTGTTATATTTCAGGTATATTGCTGCTCGTCCGCAGCTCGTGGTCTCGCGGTAGCGTTCTCGCTTCCCGAACACGGTGTCCCGAGTTCGAATCCCGGTGGGGTCAGGGATTTTCTCCCGCCTCGGGATGACTGGGTGTTGTTGTGTCGTTTTCATCATCATCATTCATCCCCATTATGGTCAGAAGAAGGCAATGGCAAACAATCTCCACTCGGCCCTTGCCTAGTAGGGCGGTGCGGGGATCCCGCGTCGTTCCCTACGCTCTGTTGCGGAGTGTGGGACTTCATTATCATCAATTTCTGCTCTGTTTGTCGAAGTTGTAAGCATGTGTTGGCTGAAAACTCAAATATGTAGTACGCTTGCTGAAGATGGGTGAAAGCCCGAAACGCGTATTAGTTTAAATAAGAGTACATAACGAAGTGACTGGTTGCTGGTCGTTTCCCTTTCTAAATAATCGTGTATCCGTATCTTTTTATTCAACACGGCCGGTTTCAAAAGTCTTAGCTGTCATTTTCATGTTTTAAACACTTTTTTTGGTAGTAAAACACTTCAGATTTCCAGTGACCTCATACACAAGCTGTCAAGTGGATAAAACTCAAAACATAATGAACGTCTGTTATCGCTAAAATGCTTATATTTGGTGAGTTTTATCTACGTGACATCTTGTGCATGAGCTCAGCGTAAAATGAAAATGTTTTACTATAAAAAAGGTTTAATACCTGAAGATGACAGCTAAAAATGTTGAAATCGACCGTCTTGAATAAAAAAGATATTTTGTGCGATCTTGGATTTTGAATGGTTTTGTTAAAATAGATCGCCCTTCAGGATTCTCGTAATGGGAAAACTCAATCTGTACGATACTGTTCACATTTGATGCTCTCTTGCGAAAGGCCATTCCTCGCAAGGTAAAATCCCAAACCATTGAAATGTGTTGTGATTAATCAGTAAGCATAATGATGAAACCACGCTGTAGTAAGTACTTGTTGTAAGATCTAGTCACATTTTCTCTCTCATGCTGGTTCTGATAAATACTTGAGTCCACTGGTTCAGATACATACTTGTGTCCAAAATATCGTGACCACCGTCCAACGTAACACTGGATACCGTCTGGCAGCGTATTGTTCACCTGACGTGATAAGTAAAATATGGAAGCGGGGTAGAGACGGATGAGGAATAATTCTATTGGCGATGTGGGCAGTACGTGAGGAAACTCAATGAGGTAAGCAACTTTAACAAGAGGAAGATAGTTATGCCCGCCTCTGGAAACGATCATCTCGGAAACAGTGGCGGGTCTTTGTGTGCTCCTGTTGCGGGCATCTGCGTTTGAAGAACGGCGGGACTACGAGCAGACGACAAGGTTTTCGACATCCGCACCTCATTACAGAACGTGTAGTTCAGAGACTTGCCTGCCATGTAAACGGCGGAAGTCGGACATCTGTTGCAGATCTAACGACACAGTACAAGTTCAAAAAAATGGCTCATATGGCTCTGAGCACTATGGGACTCAACTGCTGGGGTCATTAGTCCCCTAGAACTTAGAACTAGTTAAACCTAACTAACCTAAGGACATCACAAACATCCATGCCCGAGGCAGGATTCGAACCTGCGACCGTAGCGGTCTTGCGGTTCCAGACTGCAGTGCCTTTAACCGCACGGCACACAGTACAAGTCTCTGGGGCAGAGCGTTCAAAGTACCTTGCCGAACATGGGGCTCCGGAACAGACGTGCTCCTCTTCTGACATAACGACATCAACAGTTACGATTAGTACTGGGTACTGATTCATCGAAATTGGACTGTGGAACAATGAAAACCTGTCTAACGGTCTAATGAATTATACATCTGGTTAACCGCGTCTTCTGCGATGGCGAGACATCTTCCAGCTGAAAACTATCTGTGTCACAAGGACGGAGTCGCACTACTCTGTTTCGAGATGCGTGATAGCGAACGCACGTTGACGTTTTGTCCGAAACGTCCGTTTCATATAAACCAGGTGAAACACATTTGGAAAGCTATATAGCGCCAATTCTGCGCTCAAAGGCCATCGCCTCCTAATTTACTGGATTTGCTTGACCTGTGGATTTATATCGGGTTATACATGCCTCCAGAAACCTACCAAGGACTTTTCGGATCTATACCCCGTCGAATTGCTGTTGTAACGCATTTCAACGGCGACTCACTATTACTAAGCCGGTGGTCGCAATATTTTGGCTCGTCAGTGTGTGTGTGTGTGTGTGTGTGTGTGTGTGTGTGTGTGTGTGTGTGTGTGTGTGTGCACGCGCGCGTGCGTGTGTATGTGAACATTTTCTCGATTCATCTATTTGTAATTTTTGAGACTGTCGGGTAACACAAGAAAAAAGTCATTTCGTAACAAAAGGCTCTTAGCATTATTTATTTATTTATTTTGGATTGTAACAACTGCAATAGACGTGAAATGTAAGGAAAAGCTGTGGAGAGTAATAAGTGTGATGCTGAAACAATGTGAACCAAAATAGGAAATATCACTTTCCTTAACACTCATTTGAAAACAAGGTCATTTTTGGACGTGATTATAATTCCAAACATCAATATAATTTTACCAACGCATGCGGTCAGTGACTCCTGTTCATACCTAAATGATAATGACTTTCCCTCTAGCACATAAGGAGAAACAAATCCACTGTGGGAGCTCAGTATGTATGGGGAGTAAGCATGGCGGGTTGGACACATGCCCCAGTGTTGTCACCGATCAGGTAAAATAAATGAAACTCCGTCGAATGAACTCAGCCACAGAAGAAGGACTCGTACCAAACACTCAGAAGTTGGAGCGGCGAGTGTAATTAAGACAGACATCCATCAGTGAAACCAGAATAATATGTCACTGTCATACGTCTTACATAGTAAAACACTGCTATATTTGCTGTGCGAACACTTCCACAAGTTCCGTGCTATAAAGCCGGTATGGCGAGATGCTGATGGAGCCTGTGCAGTGGTAAGAGAGTTTCCAACATGTAGACTGTCATGCATTAAAGCCGACTTACAGCGAGGGCGTGAAACGCTCAGTGCCCCCTCGTCACGAACGCGTGTTTACGCTCAGGAGGACTTAATTCACGCCATGTGACGCAGCTCCTTTGCGCATCATAACGCACTACACGGGCAAAATTAAATTTACCCGGAAATTTCCCACACCCCGGTCCCCCTACCCGCTACATACAACCCTACACCGCTTTTCCCCTTAGAGTCTTGAAGTAATCCCGACACAGTTCTGTCACGAATGTAAAAGACCGTCAAGAGGAGTAACGTTGGGAAATTTTAAATTAAAAACAAATAACAACTTATATGTTAAGCAATTCACCGCTTTCATAGATGTACCAGTTTTCCTAGTGATTTCTACAAAGAAAGTTATGCTACACTGATCCTTCTCACCAAGAACAAATGATATTTCAATTTATGCGTCTTTCATGAGGCCGTTTGGCTTCTTTCACTAATGCAACAGTCGGTTCCTCGTCCTAATTGTTTCATTATACGTTTTCGGGCAGCAGCCAAGCAGAGTAACTTACGTCTCAGTCCTAGCGTCTGTGTACATTATTCTTCTTCTTGATTTTCTATAAATGTTTCTGCAGCACCAGCAATCAATTTGTCTCATTTCGTCTCTGCTCTTTCGCCCTCACCGCAGTCCCCCCCCCCCCCCCCCCCTCCACCACTACTCAGCTAATTGAAACTTTACTCACCGCATTGCAATAGAGGATGTTTCCGTGATAATGGATGATGATAATTGTAGGGAAGATGAAGAAGAGCTGGAGCATCAGTTTCGGATAAGCGATCTTCATACGGAAACGATAATTAGGTAACTACCAAACCAAATTTCTTGAGGCACATTCCGGCGGTGGAACGAGAAAATACGAACTGTTCTTTGTACTTCATAATAAAATTATTTATGACACACGTACTTCTTAACTCTCCCCGATATCTGCACACGTTAGCACACTCATTCTGGTATTCAGGGATACTCGCCTGCCCAGGGATCAAATCAGTGGATCGTCTCTTTGATATCCTGTCACCCTGAATTTTGATGCCACTCCTGAACCTTTCTTTTATTTCCATCATCGCTTCTTCGATGAACAAACTGAACTTGTACATTACATATATTGCCCGTCTCCTACTACAGTTTACTCATATTTTTCTCAGCATTTCCAACCTCTTGCTCCATTTTACATTGTCGAACGCTTTTTCCAGGTTGACAGATTCTAAGAATGTCTATTCATTTTTCTTCAGTGTTGCTCTCATTATCAACCGCAACATCAGAACTTCCCCCCTGGTGCCTTTACCTTTCCTAAAGCCAAACACATTGACATCTAACACACCCTTAACTTTCTTTTTGCAAGGCCGTTGGCAGAATGAGGATGGCTCCTTATGCAGGAAGTCTTCGGCCGCCAATGCTTATTATTAATAAAAAATATAAGCAGTGGCACGTTTAGAAATGGGGCCTGAAGACGTTAACCCTAGACCACTTGTGCGAACTTCACAGAAACAAAGGCCTTCGAAGTACTCTTTCCACCTGCCCGATCTCTTATCTGGAACTTCCATTTCACTGTTACTGTTACAAGGCCGGAGTGGCCGAGCGGCTCTAGGCGCTTCATTCTGGAACCGCGTAACGGCTACGGTCGCAGGTTCGAATCCTGCCTCGGGCATGGATGTGTATTATGTCCTTAGGTTAGTTAGGTTTAAGTAGTTCAAAGTTCTAGGGGTCTGATGACCTGAGAAGTTAAGTCCCATAGTGCTCAGAGCCACGTTTTTTGTTAGTGTTACCACCTGTGCTTTTAATTTCACCGAAGACTGTTTTGACCTTCCTGTATGCTCAGTCAGTCCTTCCAACCATCAATTCTTTTTCGATTTCTTTCACATTTTTCATGCAGCCATTTCGTCTTAAATTGCTTGCACTTCTTATTTATTTTATTCCTCAGCTACTTGTACTTCTGTATTTCTGAATTTCCCTGAACTTTTTATACTTCCTTCCTTCATTGATCAACTGAGGTATTTCTTCTGTTAGCACGGTTTCTTCGCAGTTTCCTTCTTTGTACCTATGTTTTTCTTTACAACTACCGTGACTGTCCTTTTTTGAGATGTCCATTCCTCTTCACTGTACTGCCTACTTACTGCTGCATCTATAGCCTTAGATAACGTCAAGCGTATCTCGTCATTCCTCAGTACTTCCGTATTGATTCTTCCTGACTAATCTCTTAAACTTCAGCCTACGCGTCATCAGCGCTATATTGTGATCTGAGTCTATGTCTGATCCTGGGGACGCCTTACAGTCCAGTATCTGATTTCGGAATCTCTGTCTGACCATGATGTAATCTAATTGAAATCTTCCAGTATCACTCGGATTTTTCCAAGTATACCTCCTCCTCTACCAATTCTTGTATTTGCATTTCCTAGTTGAAATTTATTACAGAACACAGTCTTTCTCCTCTCGCATGTCTTGTTCCAAGCCCATCTTCTCTTGTATGCTTTTCTTCTATTCCTTTCCCTACATCTGTATTCCATTTCCCCATGACTATTAGATTTTCATCTCTTTTTACTTACTATGTCACCATTTTAATATCCTCATATACTTCCTTTATCTCTTCATCTTCAGCTTGCGACGTTGGCACGAATACCTGAACTATCGTTGTCAGTATTGTTTTGCTGTCGGTTCTTATAAGAACAACCCTATCACTGAACTGTTCCCGGTAACACACTCTCTGCCCTACCTTTCTACTGATAACGAATTCTACTCTTGCCATACAACTTTCTGCTGCTCTTGACGTTACCATATACTCATCTGACCAGAAATCCGTGCCAGAAATCTATATCCACAAATATCTACATCTACATGGATTCTCTGCAAATCAGAAATAAGTGCCTGGCAGAGGATTAATCGAACCATCTTCACAACAATTCTCTATTCTTTCAGTCTCGTACAGCGCCCGGAGGAAGCGAACGCCTACATGTTTTGGTGCGAACACTGATTTTCCTTATTTTATATTGTCGGTCGTTTCTCCCTATGTAGGTCGGTGTCAACAAAATATTTTTGCGTACGGAGGAGAAAGTTGGTGATCGAGATTTCGTGAGAAAATTCCGCCACAAAGAAAAATGCCTTTTTTTAAAATTATGTCCACCCCAAACATATAACATTTCAATAAAACTCTCTCCCCTCATTCGCGATAATACAAAAATGCTGCCCTTCTTCGAACTTTGTCGATGTACCGTCTCGTAAGGATCCCACACCGCGCAGCAGTATTCTGAAAGAGTAGAGATAAGCGTAGTGTAGACAGTCTCTTCAGTAGATCTGTTACATTATCTAAATGTCCTTCCAAAACACGCAGTGTCGGTTAGCCTTCCCCACAACATTTTCTATATGCTCCTTACAATTTGAGCTCTTCGTAATTGTAATTAAGTGGTTTAGGGGTAGCGTCTTTGGTTCATAGTAATAGCGAATACCCTGTTCAAGAATCACAAGAGGAGGAGCTATACTTGGAAAAGGCCGGGAGATACGGGAAGATTTCAATTAGATTACATCATGGTCAGACAGAGATTCCGAAATCAGATACTGGATTGTAAGGCGTACCCAGGAGGAGATATAGACTCAGATCACAATACAGTAGTAATGAAGAGTAGGCTGAAGTTCAAGACATTAGTCAGGAAGAATCAATATGCAAAGAAGTGGGATACAGAAGTACTAAGGAATGACGAGATACGTTTGAAGTTCTCTAACGCTATAGATACAGCAATAAGGAATAGCGCAGTAGGCAGTACAGTTGAAGAGGAATGGGCATCTCTAAAAAGGGCCATCACAGATGTTGGGAAGGAAAACATAGGTACAAAGAAGGTAGCTGCGATAAAACCATGGGTAACAGAAGAAATACCTCAGTTGATCGATGAAAGGAGGAAGTACAAACATGTTCCGGGAAAATCAGGAATACAGAAATACAAGTCGCTGAGGAATGAAATAAATAGGAAGTGCAGGGAAGCTAAGACGAAATGGCTGCAGAAAAAATGTGAAGACATCGAAAAAGATATGATTGTCGGAAGGACAGACTCAGCATACAGGAAAGTCAAAACAACCTTTGGTGACGTTAAAAACAACGGTGGTAACGTTAAGAGTGCAACGGGAATTCCACTGTTAAATGCAGAGGAGAGAGCAGATAGGTGGAAAGAATACATTGAAAGCCACTATGAGGGTGAAGATTTGTCTGATGTGATAGAAGAAGAAACAGGAGTCGATTTAGAAGAGATAGGGGATCCAGTATTAGAATCGGAATTTAAAAGAGCTTAGGAGGACTTACGGTCAAATAAGGCAGAAAGGATAGATAACAATCCATCAGAATTTCTAAAAGCATTGGTGGAAGTGGCAACAAAACGACTATTCACGTTGGTGTGTAGAATTTATGAGTCTGGCGACATACCATATGCCTTTCCGCAAAGCATCATCCACGGCAAGAGCTGACAAGTGCGAGAATTATCGCACAATCAGCTCAACCGCTCATGCATCGAAGCTGCTTACAAGAATAATATACAGAAGAATGGAAAAGAAAATTGAGAATGCGCTAGGTGACGATCAGTTTGGCGTTAGGAAAAGTAAAGGGACGAGAGAGGCAATTCTGACGTTACGGCTAATAATGGAAGCAAGGCTAAAGAAAAATCAAGACACTTTCATAGGATTTGTCGACCTGGAAAAAGCGTTCGACAATATAAAATGGTGCAAGCTGTTAGAGATTCTGAAAAAGTAGGGGTAAGCTATAGGGAGAGACGGGTCATATACAATATGTACAAGAACCAAGAGGGAATAATAAGAGTGGACGATCAAGAACGAAGTGCTCGTATTAAGAATGGTGTAAGACAAGGCTGTAGCCTTTCGCCCCTACTCTTCCATCTGTACATCGAGGAAGCAATGATAGAAATAAGAGAAAGGTTCAGGAGTGGAATTAAAATACAAGGTGAATGGATATCAATGATACGATTCGCTGATGACATTGCTATCCTGAGTGAAAGTGAAGAAGAATTAAATGATCTGCTGAACGGAATGAACAGTCTAATGAGTACACAGTATGGTTTGAGAGTAAATCGGAGAAAGACGAAGGTAATGAGAAGAAGTAGAAATGAGAGCAGCGAGAATCTTAACGTCAGGATTGATGGTCACGAAGTCAATGAAGTTAAGGAATTCTGCTACCTAAGCAGTAAAATAACCAATGACGGACGGAGCAAGGAGGACATCAAAAGCAGACTCGCTAAGGCAAAAAAGGCATTTCTGGCCAAGAGAAGTCTGCTAATATCAAATATCGGCCTTAATTTGAGGAGGGAATTTCTGAGGATATACGTCTGGAGTACAGCATTGTGTGGTAGTGAAACATGGACTGTGGGAAAACCGGAACAGAAGAGAATCGAAGCATTTGAGATGTGGTGCTATAGACGAATGTTGAAAATTAGGTGGACTGATAAGGTAAGGAATGAGGAGGTTCTACGCAGAATCGTAGAGGAAAGGAATATGTGGAAAACACTGATAAGGAGAAGGGACAGGATGACAGGACATCTGCTAAGACATGAGGGAATGACTTCCATGGTACTAGAGGGAGCTGTAGAGGGCAAAAACTGTAGAGGAAGACAGAGATTGGAATACGTCAAGCAAATAATTGAGGACGTAGGTTGCAAGTGCTACTCTGAGATGAAGAGGTTAGCACAGGAAAGGAATTCGTGGCGGGCCGCATCAAACCAGTCAGTAAACTGATGACCAAAAAAAGTTTTAATTCCTAAGTATTTAGTTGAATTTTTGGTCTTTATATTTGACTGACTTACCACGTAACCGAAGTTTACCAGATTCCATTTAGCACTCATCTGGATGGCCTCAGACTTTTCGTTATATAGAGTAAATGATCAATTTTCGCGTCGTATGGTTTTGCAATTTCTTTTTAACTTTTGATGACTTTACTTGTCGATAAACGACGGACAGAAAACGATAAACAGCAAACAACCTAAGACAGCGGCTCAGATTGTCTCCTATATCGTTTATGTCGATGAGGAACAGCAAAGGGCCTATAATACTATCTTGGTGAACAGCTGTTTTACTCGATGAATTTCCGTCAATTATTACGAACGACCTATCTGACAGGAAATCACCAGTCAGGTCACGTAACTGAGACGATATTCCATAAGCCGCTTGTGTGGTAAGTGTCAAACGCCTTCTGGAAATCCAGAAATACGGAATCAGTTTGAAATCCCTTGTCAATAGCACTCAACTCTTCGTGTGAGTGAAGACCTAGTTGTGTTTCAGAAGAACGATGTTTTCTATATCCGTGTTCACTGTGTGTCAATAGAGCGTTTACTTCGAGATTATGAAGTTAGAACAAAATATATGTTCCAAAATCCTGCTACATATCGACGTTCATGACGTGGGCCTGTAATTTAATGGACTACTCCTACTACCTTTTTTGAGTAATGGTGTGACCTGTGCAACTTTCCAGTCTTTGGGTACGGATCTTTCATCGAGCGAACGGTTGCATACAATCGTTAAGTATATAGCTATTGTAGCATGATACTCCGAAAGGAACCTAACTGATATACAGTCTGGTCCAGAAGACTTGCTTTCATTAAGTGATATAAGTTGCTTCACTACTCCGAGGAAATCTACTTCAGCGTTACTCATGTTCGCAGCTGTTCTTGATTCGAATTCTGAAATGTTTACTTCGTCTTTTTTGCTGCAGGAATTTCGAAAGACTGTGTTTAGTAACTTAGCTTTGACAGCGCTATCGTCGATACTGTTTCCATTGTTATCGCGCACAGAAGGCATTCATCGTGACTTGCCGCTAGCATTCTTCACATACGACCAGAATCTCCTAGGATTTTCTGCCAGGCTTCGAAAAAAAAAACTGTTGTGGAAACTATTATAAGCATCTCGCATTGAAGTCCGCGCTTAATTTCGAGTTTCTGTAAATGATCGCCTATCTTGGTGATTTTGCGTCCTTTTAAATTTGGCCTGTTTCTTTCGTTGTTTCTGCAACAGAATTCTGACCCTTTTTGTGTACTTAGGAGGGTCAGCCCCGTCGTTTGTTAACTTATTTGCTATGAATCTCTCAATTGCTGCCGATACTATTTCTTTGAATTTAAGCCTCATCTGCTTTACACTTACAATATTAATTTGGAAGGAGGGGAGATTGTCTCTGTGAAAGGCGTAAAGCGAATTTTTATCTGCTTCTTTGAATGGGTGTATTTTTCGTTTATTTTTGGAGGATTTGAGGGTTACAACATTCAATCTCGCTACGATAGTCCTTGTCTTCTTTCCATTTCACTTCATTGACCCCTACTACATCTCGACTTAGACTTTGCATTTCCCTTTTGAAATTTATAGCTTCCATACCACGCTCAAGCCTTAGAAATTCCACGCTCTGACTAGTAGAACGTTATTCTTTGGTTGGTTATTCGATGTTTTTCTCATGGTCACCTCTTCTTGGGCAGTCCCCTCCCGGAGATCCGAATGGGGGACTACCCCGGAATCTTTTGCGAATGGAGAGATCAACATGACACCGTCTCAATTAAAGGCCACATGCCCTGTGGATAAACATTATGTGTCTTTAATGCAGTGGCCGGCCTGTGTGGCCGAGCGGTTCTAGGTGCTTCAGTCTGGAGCCGCACCACCGCTACGGTCGCAGGTTCGAATCCTGCCTCGGGCATGGATGTGTGTGATGTTCGTAGGTTAGTTAGGTTTAAGTAGTTCTACGTCTAGGGGACTGATGACCTCAGATGTTAAGTCCCATAGTGCTCAGAACCTTCGGGAAAGACGCTTTCCCCTTTTTTTAAAATTTTTATCTATTTTTTTATTTGGTTTTGTGTTTCGGTTTGTTAGGGCCACACTCAGCTACGGGTAGGAGGAGACAAGATGGGCAACGGTCGAACTCCGTGGCCTGGCCCTTTCCCGTGCCGTGCTGCATCCTCAATCTACGCGTATTAGTTTTACTTATTTACTTATCATGTTTTTTTCTGCACATAGATACAGAGGTGAACAAGTTACAAACTAGTTCACCAACCGGAACACTGGAAATCCCGCAAGGTGATACGGGATGGCAGGCAGGGCGAATCCAAGGTGAAGCGTGTCATGTTTCATTCCGAATGGGAGGACACCTGTCACGCCGGGAACACGCCAACTTGGTGGAGGCGTGGTAAAAACGCTATTAAGATAATAGGCAAATTATGAGCAATAACGTAAACTGCGCGCAACCACTACATGTGCAGTCTGCAAATGTTGCCACAAAACAAGGCGCGAGTGATGAGCACCTTCAAATAGATATGTCGAAGTCCAGCCCCTTATACAGAGAACCACCCTCCGACTTTGTTGTAGGAAATTTCTCCACAGCTGGATAAAGAAAGGACTCGGGTTCAGTAACACGCGACGGCAACCGTAGAAAACACGTGACCATTTGTCGGCCCAACAACCAGACATCCGCAGCGGCTACGCAGTTGGAAAGGTAATGCTCATCGTCGAGATTACGACAGATGGTTCAGAGACGATAATCCGTCAGTCCTATAACACGGAGCCGCTAATTAGTTGGATACTTCCAAGTCGATCTGAAATGCTCCGGAAAGATGCTATGATGAATATGCCGCCAAATCGCAATCCACCGCAACAATGGGAACTTCTGTTCTACTACGCTACAGGCGACACCACGCAAGAAAAGAACGCTCATAGACCTCCTTCCCCCGCAGCAGGCGCTGTCGTGGAAGTTCGGCACCAGGATACACTATTTGATCAAAAGTATCCGGTCACCCCCAAAAATCACCCCCAAAAACACACGTTCTTCATATTAAGTGCATTGTGCTACGACCTACTGCCAGGTACTCCATATGAGCGACCTCAGAGTCATTAGACATCGTGAGAGAGCAGGGTGCGGCGCTCCGCGGAACTCACAGACTTCGAACGTGGTCGGTGATTGCGTGTCACTTGTGTCAGACAATCATACGACTGTATGCGAGATTTCCGCACTCCTAACATTTCATAGGTCCACTATTTCTGAGGTGATAGTGAAGTGGAAAAGTGAAGGGACACGTACAGCACACAAGAGTACAGGTCGATCTCGTCTGTTGACGGACAAAAAAAATGATTCAAATTGCTCTGAGCACTATGGAACTTAGCATCTGAGGTCACCAGTCCCCTACAACTTAGAACAACTTAAACCTAACTAACCTAAGGACATCACACACATCCATGCCTGAGGCAGGATTCGAACCTGCGACCGTAGCAGCCGCGCGGTTCCAGACGGCAGCGCCTAGAACCGCTCGGCCACACCGGCCGGCTGTTGACTGTCAGAGGCCGCCGACAGTTAAAGAGGGTCGTAATGTGTAATAGGCAGACATCTATCATCACCTGGAATTCCAAACTGCATCAGGATCCACTGCAAATACTATGACAGTTAGGCAGGAGGTGAGAAAAATTGGATTTCATGGTCGAGCGGCTGCTCATAAGCCACACATCACGCCTGGAGATGCTAAACGACGCCTCGCTTGCCGTAAGGAGCGCAAACATTGGACGATTGAACAGTGGAAAAACATTTGGAGTGACGAATCAAGGTACACAATGTGGCGATCTGATGGCAGGGTGTGAGTATGACGAATGCTAGGTAAACGTCATCTGGCAGCGAGTGTAGTGCCAACAGTAAAATTCAGGGGCCGGCCGTTGGTGGCCGAGCGGTTCTAGGCGCTTCAGTTTGGAACCGCGTGACCGTTACGGTGGCAGGTTCGAATCCTGCCTCAGGCATGAATGTGTGTGATGCCCTTAGGTTAGTTAGGTTTAAGTAGTTCTAAGTTCTAGGAGACTGATGACCTCAGATGTTAAGTCCCATAGTGCTTAGAGCCATTTGAACCATTTTTTTTTTTTTTTTTTTTTTTTGAAAAATTCAGAGGTGGTGGTGTTATGGTGTGGTCGTGATTTCATGGAGGGAGCTTACACCCATTGTTGTTTTGCGTGGCACTATGACAGCACAGGGCTACACTGATGTTTTAAGCACCTTCTTGCTTCCCACTGTTGAAGAGCAATTCTGGGATGGCGATTGCTTCTTTCAACGCAATCGAATACCTGTTCATAATGCACGTCCTGTGGCGCAGTGGTTACTCGGCAGCCAGCCGGAGTGGCCGTGCGGTTCTAGGCGCTACAGTCTGGAACCGAGAGACCGCTACGGTCGCAGGTTCGAATCCTGCCTCGGGCATGGATGTGTGTGATGTCCTTAGGTTAGTTGGGTTTAATTTGTTCAAAGTTCTAGGCCACTGATGACCTCAGAAGTTAAGTCGCATAGTGCTCAGAGCCACTTGAACCAATTTTTTGCTACTCGGCAATAACATTGCTGTAATGGACTGGCCTGCAGAGAGTCCTGATCTGAATCCTATAGAACACCTTTGAGATGTTTTGGAACGCCAACTTCGTGCCAGGCCTCACCGACCAACAATGATACCTCTCCTTAGTACAGCAATACGTGAAGAATGGGCTGCCATTCCTCAGGAAACCTTCCAGCACCTGACTGAACGTATCTCTGCGAGGGTGAAAGCTTTCATCAAGGCTAAGGATGAGCCAACACGATATTGAATTCCACCATTACCGATGGAGGGTGCCACCAAGTTGTAAGTCATTTTCAGCCGTGTGTCCGAATACTTTTCTTCACATAATGTAATTTAGTTCCACAATGAAGACCGCGACGTCTGCAAACGCGAGCCTAGTGCCACCAACCGGGACCGGAGCAGAGAGGGACAATGTCACAAGCACGGAACGTAAATTACGCGCAACAGAGGCGTCGACACTGCGTCACTGTTTGCGCTTCGTAGTCTTGTAAAATGCTGCAGCACGATAGCGGACATTTGTAAGACCAAGCCCTCTTGCACGCGGCGGGCCGGTGATTGTGTCACAGCGTACTTTGACGATGGACACAGTCGTCAGAAAATATTAGAATGCCGCTTGTATACAACGTCCTATCGTTATCGGCAGCGGTAGAATATGTTCAATAAGAACAATTCTGGGTGCTAGATAGGCACTCACGTAGGCAACTCGCTGCAAAGAATAGAGGCGGCTCAGGGAACTGTGACTCGTCATTATGCGGTGTAATTCTCAAAACATGACGAAAGCTGACCGCCGTTGTACGGCCCACTGACGACGTAATGGTGATCCCAAGATAGCAGGGATATTGGATACAGGGCAAGGGCGATAGATCTTCCGGGGGGGAGATGGGGGTTAGCCCGCGAGGGATAGACAACGAACATTCATCACATTTTCAACCGCTCTCCAGTAAGCACCTCAAATGGCAGTTGGAACACGCGAGTAGTTCTAACGTCTAATACACATGACCACGCCGACGTAACCGTTAGCGTGTCGGAAAAGGAGCCGCTGTTCACTCGCTTTCGAAACGCGCTCACACGCAGCGTCATTGACCATTTTAAAGTAAACGGTGTTGCTGAGTATCGAGAGATGGGTACCTTGAAGTTCCGATGGCGGAATACTCGCATCCTCACGGAGGAAACCTACATCATCTGAGGCTTCTGATCGTGTAAATTCCGGGCAAAAGTTGAAACGTCCAGTTCCTGAACGTATTTGCCATGATCTCAGTGCGATAAGCCCGCTCGCAGGCTAACTGACAGTGTAATGAAACACGAGCTCTCACGCTCCGCAGGCAGAGGTACGCCACGTCCACTCCCGTTGGCCTCTAAAGCCAGACTGCTCCTAGCCACACTGCACCTGTTCCTTATTGGTTCTTTTACATATTATTAATTAGCCGTCTTCGCCTGTAGCTCCACATCTGAAACGCTTCTATTCTTTTCCAGTTTTCTCACAGTGCATGTTTCACTACCATACAGTGCAGTGCTCGAGAAGTATATTCTCAGAAACTTCTTCCTCAAATTTAGGTCCATGTTTGATTCTAATTGACTTCTCTTGTCCTCCTCGCTCCCTCCGTCACGGGTTATTTTGCTGCCTTGTTGCCTTAACTCTATCTACTTCGTAATCACCAATACTGAAGTTAAGTTTCTCACTGTTCACATTTCTGCTACTTCTCATTACTTTCGTCTTTCGTTGATTTACTCTCAGTCTGTACTCTGTGCTGATTAGTTTCTACATTTCATTCAGCAGATCCTGTAATTATTCACCACTTTCGCTGAAGATAACAATGTCATAAGCGAATCTTATCATTTTTATCTTTTGACCTTGAATTTCAATTCCACTCTTGAATCTTTCCTCTACTTTCATCATTGTCCTTCGATGTATACACTAAATAGCCGGGACGAAAGACTATATCCTTATGTTCCACCCTTTTTAATCCGAGCGATTCCTTCTTGGCCCTCCACTCTTTTTGTTCCATCATAGCTCTTGTACATATTGCGTAATATCCGTCTTTGCCTATTGCTTACACCTGTTTCTCTCAGAATTTCAAGTATCTTGCACCATTTTACATTGTCGAATGCTTTTTCCACATCGACACACCCTATGGACGTGTTCTGATTTTTCTTCAGTCTTCCTTCCATTATCAAGCGTAACTTCTGAACTGTCTCTCTGGTGCTTTTACCTGTCCTGAAGTCAATCTGATCATTATCTGACAAATCCTCAATTTTCTTTTGCTCACGCACTAACAAGTGCCAAAACCAGAATAACACGCCGACCCAGTGATGGCACAGGATAAGCTCTGGAAAAAAGAAGGATATGTTCGTATATGTTGTCATTGCAGGTTGGGTGTTTTGTACACTGCACACTCACATTGTCCATTCTAAAGTTTGTAAGACCTCAAAAGTTGTAGGGTAGAGTCGAACAGTCATTGTGAAATAATGTAGAAAACCGTCACAGGTTCAGCAGACATGATTTTCGTATACAGGCAAGCAGATGTAAATTCTAGGGAAGCTGATGGGATGTATCCGGCCAAGTAATCACCTAGCAGACATCCGACGCTCACCATGTTTTCAGCCTTTTATAGGTTAAGAGAAAAAGGGAACCTTGTACTACCACATAAGAACAGAGGAGCACTATGAATTATACACACCCGCACCTACTTCCGTTTTCGAAGGAGCAGGTCTGTCGCTATACGTATCATTAGTCATAAAACGTTTTGTCTCTGAAGAATGCCAAGCCTTGTCAGTTGAAACAAGCCATTACGATTAATAAGATTTTCCGTGAAACGTATCTACACCGATTACTTAATAATTGAATTCCAGAAGCATCGGCGGCCGATGTGGCCGAGCGGTTCTAGGTGCTTCAGTCTGGAACACCACGGCCGCTACGGTCGCAGGTAAGAATCCTGTCTCGGGAATGGACGTGTGAGATGTCCTTAGGTTAGTTAAGTTTAAGTAACTCTAAGTTCTAGGGGACTGATGACCTCAGATGTTAAGTCTCATAGCACTCAGGGCCATTTCAACCATTTGAACCAGAAGGATCCTATCGAGGCCACGGTTACCGTGGCAGAATAATCCGTGTGTTCGAGTATGGGTAACTTACTGGGCTGCGAAACACGAGTGTGGCGATCACGTTCAACGCATCTTTCACGAGCTGTGCGGTTGTCTGACTGATGTACGCTCTGCTACACTGACAGGGCGTCCTGCATATTCCAGTCCTCCGAAAGCCCAGATCGTCCTTTGCCGAAACGAGAAGAGCACAAGTCTTTGTAGGCGGGTGGAAGATTACGTTGACATAATGTTTCCTTAAGATTCTGCCCAATTTCGACGAAATATTGGCGTCGTACGAGAGGAGCCTCCGGGACATAAACCACTCATTGTCTTCTTGATCTTGTTGATAGTCACGTTTCTTCTACCTTAAAACTGTGCAGATCTGCCGTGGAGAACATCCATTATCTTTGAACCCATATTGTAAGCGTTCATGCTTCTTTGCAAGCCAATCTTCCTCAGACATAACATGTTCCCGGTGCACCAACTTCAGGGAACAATATGACTGGAAGACCAAGAACGAAGTGCTCGGATTATAAAAGGGATGTAGTCTTTCGTCTTTCCTGTTCAATCTATACATCGAACAAGCAATGACGGAAATAAAAGAAATTTCAAAGTGGGATTAAAATTGAAGTTGAAAGGATATCAATAATACGGTATGCTGGTCACATTGATACCCTCAGTGAAACTGAAGAAGAGTTATAGGATCTGTTGAATGGAGCGAAGAGCCTCATGATTACGGAATGGACTGAGAATAAACTAGAGAAAGACAAAGGAATAAGCCGTAGCAGAAATAAGAATAGTAAGAAAGTTAAGGTCAAAATTCTTGATCACTAATTTGATAAAGTGAACGAGTTCTGCTACCTTGGAAGTAAAATTATCCACGGCGGACGAAGCAAGGAGGACATAACAAGTAGACTAGCACAGGCAAGAGAAATCTGGTGGTATCAAATATATTCCTTAAACTGCGAAAGACATTTTTGGAAATGTACGTCTGGATGGTAGCACTGTCTAGTAGTGAATTGCCGGGCGTTGTGGCCAAGCGGTTCTAGGCACGTCAGTCCGGAACCGCGCTGTTGCTACGGTCGCAGGTTCGAATTCTGCCTCGGGCGTGGATGTGTGTGCTGTCCTTAGGTCAGTTAGGTTTAATTAGTTCTAAATCTAGGGGACTGATGGCCTCAGATGTTAAGTCCCATAGTGCTCAGAGCCATTTAAACCATTTTTTAGTAGTGGATCATGCACAATAGCAAAACCAGAACATAAGAGAACCGACGAAGAATGGTGAAGATTGGGTAGACTGATAAAATAAAGAATCGGGAGGTTCTCCCAGAATCAGCAATGAAAGAAACATATGGAAACCAATTACAAGGAGAAATGATTGGACAAGTGTTACATCAGGGAATATCCTCCATGATACCGGGAGGAGCGGTAGAGGGTATAACTGTAGAGGAAGACATGGATTGGAATATGTGCAGCAAACAACTGACGATGTAAGTTGCAAGAGCTGCTCTGAGATGAAACTTTTGCTACAGGAAAGGATTTCGTGGCCGTCCGCATCATACAAGTCGTAAGACTGACGACTAAATATATATATATAAGTGCAAGCTAATACCGCAGCCAAGCTACACCACTTTGACATGCTTCCTCCACTGACAAGGCGTCGGGTTGCGGGTAGAACTTCAGGGTGAAACCAAAGTATTTATGGTCAAAGATAAGCGTAAGTATTTATAAGAATCCACACGTCTCTGCTGTATTAATTTTCTTATAATGTTATTAGTCTCTTTTCAAAACATTTACTTGTCTGGTGATGAAAATTTAGCTGTGAATCGGATGGAGATGTCTTTAATAAATTCCAAGGAAATGGTCTGTGAAAATAGTCAATGAAAGTAGTTTTTCAAAATATTTACATTATACATATCACACATGAACTCAAAGAGTTTAAACGAGACATGCTTGCATATGTGCATATAGGGGACGACAGACGTTGGGTGTACTGAATTTAAACAGACTTCTGCAAAAAAGGAATCAAGAGCTCAGATGGTATTCGGACTGCATTCAAAATAATAAGGAGGAAGAATTTCTTGTATAGAAGAGCTATACACGGAAACTAACTTGAAGACAGTATTACGTACACAGATGAGGAAGTAGCTGAACATGAGCCGACCTCGGGGAAGATCTATTTGGGTTTCAAATAAATGGTAGAAAAACTGACTGGTTTTGGAAAATAAAAAGAAGAGTTGAATTTACGGTTATGGCACTTCTAGCTTTCAAGAAAGTGTGACGGGAATACATTACATGAAATTATAGAGATAGCAGGGATACAACACAGGAGCGAAAAGTTATCTACAGCTTGTACAAAAAGGAGTCAAAAGGGAAAGAGTATTTGAGAGGGGAGTTATTGTGTATCCATATGTACAATAAGGAAGCAGTAAACTAAAAACAGTAGAATTTTTGAAAGGAAACTGAGGGAGAGCGACGGAAAAAAAGTGAGTCTCCCCGATCACAGTCTAAGTCTGTCAGAGTCGGTAGAGACTTGGAAGGTAAGCTGATAGGAATTAATAGGGTGTTGAGAAGAGTTTGTAACATGAATACCAGCAGAAGTAAAACGGGAGGAACAGGGTGTAGTCGAATTACCTGAAGCGATTATGAGGGAGGTAAATTAGGAAATTACACTAAAAATAGTAGGTTAGCTTTGCTGTTGTCAACTGAAGTACATTACGAATGCCGATGCAGAGACGGTCAAAATGTAGACTGGCAAGAGACAAAAAATCCATTTCAGAATGTGAGATATTTGTTAACAACGAATAAATATTTAAGATTTAGGGAATGTTTCTTGAAGGTATTTGTCTTGTTTGAAGCATTGTACAGAAGTTAAACGTCGACTATAAATGCGTTAGACAGGAATAGCTTTGGAAACACAGTTCTAGACAATGATGCTGAAGATTAGATGGGTACATTGAACAGTTACTGACCAGACACTCAATCGATTCAAGGTGTAAGGAAATTGTGTGGCACAACTTGGCTAAAAAATGCGATTCATCGGATGTTTACATGTTTGAAGTATCGAAGTATCTTCAGTCTGTCAATGGAGGGAAATGCAGGGAGTAAACGATATGAAGGAAAACCAAGGCTGGACAACAGGAGGAAGGTACAAACGGATACACTTGTATGTGCTGTCGTTGTACGAAGATGAAGACCGTTGTACATGATAGACTGGCGCGGACACTCGTCAAACCTGTCTTCGAACTGAGAACCACAGTAACAAAATAGTGAAAGAAACATGAAAACAGGTCGAGCGGGAAGTTGATAATAGTCGTGAACGTAACGTACTACGCCGTTTCACACTGATTATTAACTATTTCGACATTTCCGGATCATCACTGCAAAATACCGCTTGTAGCTTTTACTTTGGCCGTATTGATACGATATGTCAGATTACTCTGTTACTGTTTAAAGCGAAACCGTCATGCTCCCAATAAAACATGATTTGTTATTTTGTTCTTATTCCACGACATGTTGTGAAATATCTGCAAGAATTCGCTGCCAGCCACCAGTAATTTGCTTTATGTACGTTTCCAAAAGGGGTGTCACTCAGATAATCTGTTTTTAAATCAAAAATAACATTTTTACCTGGTAACCGTTGTCGTCTGATCGTCATGAGTATTAAGGGCTATGTTTTTCTTGGTAATGTTATGTCGCTTCCCACAGCAGACCCATGTATAATTTTCCTAATATTTTTCTTATTAAAAGCACACATGGGTTGCTACTTCAGTATAAAAGAAGAAATACGTCACCTACTCATCGACCCACGTCAAAACAGCAATGATGCGCCATTCTTCAAGCAAGCGGCAGCTTAACGCATGCGCAGTTGGCATGATTGCTGACAATTGCTCTAATCGTCCAGCCTGCAGAGCACTGCAGCGGAGAGGACCAGTCTCAGTCGCGAGGCACCCAGCGATAGGTCGCTGAGAATGAGCTCCGTCTAATTCTGAGAAATTCTGCGAGCAGCAGCATCACACGTCGTAAGAAGCATATAATTCACACATTTGTCAATATGTTCAATATGAGGTGTTCGTCAAAGTTTCTTCCCAATTACTTCTTTCTTCGCTGTCGAAACTACTGGCATCTGTAACTATTTTTGTAGCTCAAAGTTATCAACGAAGTAATAAGTAACAAAACCTTTTTCGATCTTTACAGGTTGCAGTCTGAAATGATGGCAGTTATCCGTAATAAGATGGTACGGCGGGCAGCAGCAACAACCCGGCACATTCCGGTGATCCTGGTGATTATGATTTCCCTACAGAATGCCGCTGCACAGGGTGAGCTAACGATTAAACTTTTCACAGAACTAGAGGATATTAGTATACTGTCACATACCATAGATCCTTCATCCTATCAGCAGCGATTTTTGACCTAGGGCTAGGTGCTAAGTGTTCCAGACAAAACTGTCTCTTCGTATACTTAATACCAGTTTTTGCTGAAAATCTGACTGTATGAAGATGATTGAATTTCAAATGCTTCAGCTACAGCCGTTAAGAGCTTTCAAGGAAATGCTCTTCTACACGAGATAATTTATTACATATTTTTATTGGTTATGTTCATAATATCGAGAGACCACCTGTATTCCATTGAATTTTCAGAGCAATAACAGTGGATTCATTTCATTCCAATTGAGAGTTGTATCTGTGCGAAGTATGTTTACTGTAGTGCCATTTAAAATTCTGAATCAAAGCTGGTGTTTAATTTACTGCATTACCGTGAATTCCAAATGTGATGTGACAGTCCTTAGTTACGGCCTTCCATCGTTATTTAATCTATCGGATACCTATAATAATATGTGCTTCAGGTCATCAGCCAAAGCGTGTATAGAAACCTGATCGATAGATGCGCATAAGCAGAGGATATAGTATGCAGAAGCTAGCATCTGACGGCAACAAACTGAAATCTCTTACATATTTATAATTGATTGATTTGCAAGAAGTACACCTTCAATACGAATGTTGAAGAAAGTCGAAATTTTTAAAAAGTAGAAGGCACATGTTCAGATCTTCCATTAAAAGCGCTAACAGGAACCCCGAAAATGGAATTACATTTCTTAGTTTTGCCATTTAAATTGCCTATTATCTAGTTGGGAAAAATGCGTTGATTCACCGTTACAACTACGCTTGAATCGTTTTGTTATCTGTCTTTCAACGGACGATGGAAAACAAAGTGACTACACATGTGCATCTTTGGATGAGTGGTTCAATACTGTCTTCCCCAACCGCTGTTAATATTTGCCGGTAGTCAATTTGTTTGAAAGGAAATCGTTGACGATATTAACCCCATAGAAGCTTGACCTCTCGTGCAACTTTTTCTGAAGCTACCTCATCAGACAAAAGATAGAACTTAAGACATTCCGTGCCTGCAGCTCAGTTAATAATGCTCCCTTTGTGTTGGGACTTATCGCTGAAACAATATCAAAAGTAGAAGTTAATAATGCATTAGAATGGTCAATGATAAACTGACACTGTTCCATGAACCTACATATCTGTACTGTGTTTAATGAGCTCCACAAGCCTGTCGATATCGTTTCGCAAAATCGTCCAGCAAACAAATATATTGTTACCTACTGTCCCAACAGGTACAGTCTTCGAGCTGAAGAGATACTAGTAATTAGAACCCAATCGTTCTTCATAGGAACTATGATAAAGGAAGTAGTTTCGGTACTACTCTGAGGTACCGTGGCAGGTCTAATACGGTTCACGACAGCATTTTTCGCGTTGAGTCAAAAGAAATTTTTCGCTGAAATCACACAATCATATTTTAATATTTTCCTTGATCTAAAGTGGGGAAAGCTGCAGTTAAGACATGTGAAGTGTAAATCTTCAGTTATCTGCAGGTTACCTCGTGCCATCATGCAGACAAAGGGCTGATTGCTAGTATGTGTTACGTAGTAAAAGGATTTGCTAACGAAGGAAGGAAGTGAATTTCTTACCCGTAGAAGGGGTGTTTACCTGACATGGTTTTCCTATTAGAAATTATGTGAAGTCCACTCTTATAATCATAATAAAGTCATCGTTAAATGTGTATGGAGAATTACGCCCTTCCCGTCTCCTGTGTCCAGGATGTATACATTTCGACACGTAGTGTAACTAGCATTGGAGTTTCACCTCTCTCGTTGTCAGCAATAATCTAACTCCTAAAGTTCACCCGATTTTATGAGCTTATTCATTTAATATTATTTTCTTGACAGCACAGATAGACAATCTTAATGGAGTATTATTAACGAACTGCTGCTACAGTATTTCCCCATAGGCGACTGATAAAATTCCCGAACTATGGGGTATGAACATCCACAACATTCGGTTCAGTCACTTGTCCACTGAGCCACTAAGTAACTTGTGTAGTTAAAACGGACTCTCACCACGATCGTAAAATGTCAGTATTAATCAGGTGCTGTAATGACTGTTTCTTTTATTAATGCGCTCAACATCAAGTTATCAGTTCCTTCGCAAGGAGAGAGGACATTGATTTTGATCTGATGACGGCATATGCCACCACAGGATAGTAGTTGTCCCGGTAATGGTTTCAACATCGTCCACCAATAGCATACTTGTTTAGCTACCAGAGCGCCATCCATCCCTGTACGTCCCGAAAGCTGAGTGATGCCGACACGGTAGCTCAACGTGTTCGGTGAGAGGGCTGCGTGCTCTTTGTAATAAAAAAACTGAGTCAAGGAATCAACGATCAGCTTGAACGGATGTCTTGTGACGTCCGCCCAGACCAAACGCAACGAACTATATCGAAAAAACAACAACAGTGGTCAGCGTGAGGGATTGATATCCTAGGGCCCCGGGTTCGATTCCCGGCTGGGTCGGGTATTTTCTCCGCTCAGGCTCTAAGTGTTGTGTTGTATTCATCGTCATTTCATCCTCATCTGGCGCGCAGGTCGCTCATGTGGCGTCGAATGCAATAAGACTTGCACCAAGGCGGCCGGACCTGCCCGGCAAGGGGCCTCTAGGCCAACGACACCAAACGCACATTTCCATTTTCCATCTATCCCTTAATAGAGAATGCTAATACTACGGTGCAAACGCGTGAAGCAAGGAGGCAGCCATGCCAGGGAGACACTTTAGTGCTTCCTACAGTCATATGCGCGAGTTTTTAAGTGCTCAAATTGTACCCTTCCGAGTGGGGGACCAGTCCTTTAGGAGACCTGCCACTCAAGCTGAATGTGCTGCATCAGCTGTGCAACGATGCTGGTATCTGGTTACGTGAGCATTGTAACACCGTAGAGGAGGTTCTAGACGTCCACACAGCACAGACGCCCAAGAGCATCGTCTTATTGTAAGGCCAGCAGCAGCACATCGTACAGCTACCGCACCACAGATAAGCGAGCTTGTCACGCCGGACGCGTCAACACGAACAGTTGCGAATCGGTTGTTACCAGTGGGACTGCGGGCACTCACACCTCTAGTCAAGCTTCTACTCACGCCACAGGATCGACGTACACAGCTGAACTGGTGCCGTGAGAGGATACATTGGGAGATGGAATGCCGCGATACACTCTTCAGAAATGAAAGCAGATTCTGCCTCCATGCCAGTGATGGTCGTTTGCGAGTACGACGTACACACGGTGGGCGCTGTCTCGTAGACTGCATTCGTCCAAGACACACTGGCCGCACCCCACGCCTCAATGATCTTGGGTGCGATAAGCTGCAACAACGCTATAACTGGTGCCGTGAGAGGATACATTGTGAGATGGAATGCCGCGATACACTCTTCAGAAATGAAAGCAGATTCTGCCTCCATGCCAGTGATGGTCGTTTGCGAGTACGACGTACACACGGTGGGCGCTGTCTCGTAGACTGCATTCGTCCAAGACACACTGGCCGCACCCCACGCCTCAATGATCTTGGGTGCGATAAGCTGCAACAACGCTATAACTGGTGCCGTGAGAGGATACATTGGGAGATGGAATGCCGCGATACACTCTTCAGAAATGAAAGCAGATTCTGCCTCCATGCCAGTGATGGTCGTTTGCGAGTACGACGTACACACGGTGGGCGCTGTCTCGTAGACTGCATTCGTTCAAGACACACTGGCCGCACCCCACGCCTCAATGATCTTGGGTGCGATAAGCTGCAACAACGCTATAACTGGTGCCGTGAGAGGATACATTGGGAGATGGAATGCCGCGATACACTCTTCAGAAATGAAAGCAGATTCTGCCTCCATGCCAGTGATGGTCGTTTGCGAGTACGACGTACACACGGTGGGCGCTGTCTCGTAGACTGCATTCGTCCAAGACACCCTGGCCGCACCCCACGCCTCAATGATCTTGGGTGCGATAAGCTGCAACAACGCTATAACTGGTGCCGTGAGAGGATACATTGGGAGATGGAATGCCGCGATACACTCTTCAGAAATGAAAGCAGATTCTGCCTCCATGCCAGTGATGGTCGTTTGCGAGTACGACGTACACACGGTGGGCGCTGTCTCGTAGACTGCATTCGTCCAAGACACACTGGCCGCACCCCACGCCTCAATGATCTTGGGTGCGATAAGCTGCAACAACGCTATAACTGGTGCCGTGAGAGGATACATTGGGAGATGGAATGCCGCGATACACTCTTCAGAAATGTAAGCAGATTCTGCCTCCATGCCAGTGATGGTCGTTTGCGAGTACGACGTACACACGGTGGGCGCTGTCTCGTACACTGCATTCGTCCAAGACACACTGACCGCACCCCACGCCTCAATGATCTTGGGTGCGATAAGCTGCAACAACGCTATAACTGGTGCCGTGAGAGGATACATAGGGAGATGGAATGCCGCGATACACTCTTCAGAAATGAAAGCAGATTCTGCCTCCATGCCAGTGATGGTCGTTTGCGAGTACGACGTACACACGGTGGGCGCTGTCTCGTAGACTGCATTCGTCCAAGACACACTGGCCGCACCCCACGCCTCAATGATCTTGGGTGCGATAAGCTGCAACAACGCTATAACTGGTGCCGTGAGAGGATACATTGGGAGATGGAATGCCGCGATACACTCTTCAGCAGTGAAAGCAGATTCTGCCTCCATGCCAGTGATGGTCGTTTGCGAGTACGACGTACACACGGTGGGCGCTGTCTCGTAGACTGCATTCGTCCAAGACACACTGGCCGCACCCCACGCCTCAATGATCTTGGGTGCGATAAGCTGCAACAACGCTATAACTGGTGCCGTGAGAGGATACATTGTGAGATGGAATGCCGCGATACACTCTTCAGAAATGAAAGCAGATTCTGCCTCCATGCCAGTGATGGTCGTTTGCGAGTACGACGTACACACGGTGGGCGCTGTCTCGTAGACTGCATTCGTCCAAGACACACTGGCCGCACCCCACGCCTCAATGATCTTGGGTGCGATAAGCTGCAACAACGCTATAACTGGTGCCGTGAGAGGATACATTGGGAGATGGAATGCCGCGATACACTCTTCAGAAATGAAAGCAGATTCTGCCTCCATGCCAGTGATGGTCGTTTGCGAGTACGACGTACACACGGTGGGCGCTGTCTCGTAGACTGCATTCGTCCAAGACACACTGGCCGCACCCCACGCCTCAATGATCTAGGGTGCGATAAGCTGCAACAACGCTATAACTGGTGCCGTAAGAGGATACATTGGGAGATGGAATGCCGCGATACACTCTTCAGAAATGTAAGCAGATTCTGCCTCCATGCCAGTGATGGTCGTTTGCGAGTACGACGTACACACGGTGGGCGCTGTCTCGTAGACTGCATTCGTCCAAGACACACTGGCCGCACCCCACGCCTCAATGATCTTGGGTGCGATAAGCTGCAACAACGCTATAACTGGTGCCGTGAGAGGATACATTGGGAGATGGAATGCCGCGATACACTCTTCAGAAATGAAAGCAGATTCTGCCTCCATGCCAGTGATGGTCGTTTGCGAGTACGACGTACACACGGTGGGCGCTGTCTCGTAGACTGCATTTGTCCAAGACACACTGGCCGCACCCCACGCCTCAATGATCTTGGGTGCGATAAGCTGCAACAACGCTATAACTGGTGCCGTGAGAGGATACATTGTGAGATGGAATGCCGCGATACACTCTTCAGCAGTGAAAGCAGATTCTGCCTCCATGCCAGTGATGGTCGTTTGCGAGTACGACGTACACACGGTGGGCGCTGTCTCGTAGACTGCATTCGTCCAAGACACACTGGCCGCACCCCACGCCTCAATGATCTTGGGTGCGATAAGCTGCAACAACGCTATAACTGGTGCCGTGAGAGGATACATTGGGAGATGGAATGCCGCGATACACTCTTCAGAAATGAAAGCAGATTCTGCCTCCATGCCAGTGATGGTCGTTTGCGAGTACGACGTACACACGGTGGGCGCTGTCTCGTAGACTGCATTCGTCCAAGACACACTGGCCGCACCCCACGCCTCAATGATCTAGGGTGCGATAAGCTGCAACAACGCTATAACTGGTGCCGTAAGAGGATACATTGGGAGATGGAATGCCGCGATACACTCTTCAGAAATGTAAGCAGATTCTGCCTCCATGCCAGTGATGGTCGTTTGCGAGTACGACGTACACACGGTGGGCGCTGTCTCGTAGACTGCATTCGTCCAAGACACACTGGCCGCACCCCACGCCTCAATGATCTTGGGTGCGATAAGCTGCAACAACGCTATAACTGGTGCCGTGAGAGGATACATTGGGAGATGGAATGCCGCGATACACTCTTCAGAAATGAAAGCAGATTCTGCCTCCATGCCAGTGATGGTCGTTTGCGAGTACGACGTACACACGGTGGGCGCTGTCTCGTAGACTGCATTCGTCCAAGACACACTGGCCGCACCCCACGCCTCAATGATCTTGGGTGCGATAAGCTGCAACAACGCTATAACTGGTGCCGTGAGAGGATACATTGGGAGATGGAATGCCGCGATACACTCTTCAGAAATGAAAGCAGATTCTGCCTCCATGCCAGTGATGGTCGTTTGCGAGTACGACGTACACACGGTGGGCGCTGTCTCGTAGACTGCATTCGTCCAAGACACACTGGCCGCACCCCACGCCTCAATGATCTTGGGTGCGATAAGCTGCAACAACGCTATAACTGGTGCCGTGAGAGGATACATTGGGAGATGGAATGCCGCGATACACTCTTCAGCAATGAAAGCAGATTCTGCCTCCATGCCAGTGATGGTCGTTTGCGAGTACGACGTACACACGGTGGGCGCTGTCTCGTAGACTGCATTCGTCCAAGACACACTGGCCGCACCCCACGCCTCAATGATCTTGGGTGCGATAAGCTGCAACAACGCTATAACTGGTGCCGTGAGAGGATACATTGGGAGATGGAATGCCGCGATACACTCTTCAGAAATGAAAGCAGATTCTGCCTCCATGCCAGTGATGGTCGTTTGCGAGTACGACGTACACACGGTGGGCGCTGTCTCGTAGACTGCATTCGTCCAAGACACACTGGCCGCACCCCACGCCTCAATGATCTTGGGTGCGATAAGCTGCAACAACGCTATAACAATGTTTCACCATTGGTATTTCTAGTTGGGACGCTAACCGTCGCTCGGTACATGTATCGGTATTGTTAGACCCGTGCTTTTGCCGTCCTTGCGGCAGTAAGGTGATTTATTGTTCCAAAAGGGTATTGGGCACCCACACACTGCCCATGAAACTCAACTTGCTCTACAAGAGATGCATCAGCTTCCCTGGCAAGAACCATCTCCGGTTTTGTCACCAATCTAACATCTTTGGCGTATGATGGGATGAGAGGTGATTCGTACGACTTTACTAACAACTCTTACAGAGCAACATGAACAGTTCGAGCAGGCGTGGATTAACGTACACCGGGGCAGTATTCGCCATCTGTATGATTTACTGGATGCCGGAGTCAGCAACAGCATGGCCGTCCATGGAGGCTACGCCACACTTGCTAATATGGAAATTTCAGTACAGGTCGATATCTGGCACCTCAGAACCACTAGTGTAATTGAACTGTGCAAGTAACCATTTCATACACTCAAGATTCATTGTTGCAGCCATAAATCTTGACATGATTGGAAATCTTTAAGATGTGTACAAATTTTATTTCCGTTAGTGTATATGAAATTCAGAGACATTGAAGCTGAATAAGATCACATTTGGTTTCTCCCGCTCATTCTGATATTAGCACACAGTGTCAATCTGATGTGCACAAAACTGAAATTTATTGACGTAGCTTGTTTCTTAGGGCGTACTGCCAGACTAGAAAAGACACGAATCAGCAAATTCGGAAATCTTCTTTTAGCTGGTCTTTTACTAATTGGATGTACCAAACATCGTCTGTATACCCTGATGTTTTCTGCCTAACAGTCTAGGAAGAAATATGACACAACACAAAATGTTAAACCACGTGCTACATTCATCTCAAGGCAACGTAAAATTAAAGGAAGATCTTCTAACACACTGTATTCGCCTCCTTCATCATTATATAAAATACTGACAGTTATACTGAGGTGAACTGTAATCGAAACGTTGCTATCACCAAAACCTGCAAGGATCCATAACTGAGGAAGAAGACGTGCGTCAGTGTACTCTATTCCCAAAACTCATGTAACGGGGTGGAACGACGTTCGCCGTGACCTTACACTCTCCTTGATGATCGCAGTTTGTTATCCATCACGCCCTCCAAGGCATCGCTCCGTAATCGCATTTCGGATAGCAGCTTGGATCCCAGTCGTTAGGGTACGTTACCACTTATCAGGGGCACTGAACACCTGTCCGGGGATACAGCAGAAAATCAGAGCTTTCCCTTATCTCTATGGCTAAACGGGGGCGTCCTTGACATTCTGGACTGTTTTTTCTGCTGGGTTCATACGTTGAATGCTCTGCAGGACGCTGAGTAAATTGTCACACGTCAGGAACTCAGCCATTATTTACGTCTCATCTCCATAGCACTCAGAATCGCACAGATTTCAGCATGAAATACATTAAGCTGACTGGAGAGACGGGTCCTGAATATAACGTCAGGCAACATGGTGGCAAAGCCAACAGTGGTCCCTGGTTTGGATTCATCTGTAAATACTACGTTAAAATATAGGTGATCAATTAATTTTTGAATATGTTTATTATAAAAAATAATGTTGAGTGAACAGTTTATAGCATACTGTCAAATATAAAATTATCCTAGTTTTCATGAAGAGAACGAGTAATACTTGGTTCCAACCTTGACACTTTATAAACACAAGGTGCACCTGTATACCCAAAATTCTCTTTTGATTGTATATCACTTTTGTCGCTCATGAGCCATTGTGTAAAGTCGGTCAAAGACGTTAACTGGTTATGTTGGTGGCCGAGCGGTTCTAGGCCCTACAGTCTGGAGCCGCGCGACCGCTACGGTCGCAGGTTCGAATCCTGCCTCGAGCATGGATGTGTGTGATTTCCTTAGGTTTGTTAGGTTTAAGTAGTTCTAAGTTCTAGGGGACTGATGACCTCAGAAGTTAAGTCCCATAGTGCTCAGAGCCATTTGGTTTTGTTGCCACAAGGAGCGTTCTTGGATCAATCAATAGCTGTTCAGCTACCAATGCGCATACTTCTTGATGTCAAATACTTCAAGATCTGTTATTTTTAATCTCCAAACATGTGGCTTCCAAGAGAATTTCTTGTAAGTTAAGAGACCCAGACACCTCATTGAGTCCTTAAAATGTACAACAACACATTTTCAGAAGACAGATGAATTAAAACGGGAGTATTCGTTATTAAAAACAATGAGGTCAAATTTTCCAAGGGCGAAATTAAAATCTGTTCCTGCTTACCATCCCTTATCTTCGTAAGTGTCAGTTGTAATTGGGGAGAGTATGACGTGGGACTAGATGGAAATGTAGAAGTCGTTAACAAATAAGAAGGAATGCACAGGTCACCTCATCTCGGGAATATAATATTGATAGCAGTTGCAAATAAAGCAGTATCCTGTAAGATACCGCTAACTTCAATAAATTTATCTGGAAGAGTATTTGAAGTCTGTATTGAAAGAATGTTCAGCAAGAACATGTGTAACTATCAGATGATACTTTTTCTCCACGTAGTATCGTATTTAGGGTCAGTATGGAAAAATACGAATATCACTTGCAGATGCATAGTGTAAGAACATGTCAAGTATGACCACCTCCAGTAAGGTTACGTTATCAAAAATGAAATTATAGGCTCTGAACCAACACAATTGACGCATGGTGATATTTCTAAACCACTCTAGCGTCTTTCCTACGCAGCTGCAAAGAGCAGCATTTATCGTAGCGAGCCGTAACTATAGCCCAGAAGCGGTGTATGAACAGTAGCTAACTCTATGTTCAGTTCCCACGTTCTGGATGATGGATTACAGTCCTTGTCGTTACTCGAACTGACATTAGTTCTGCCTAGCTCTCTGTCTTCTCGACTGGCCTAGTCTCGCTATCCGAACAGCTTTTAGAGTATTTGCATTTGCTCTACGCTGCAATCTTCGCAGCGCTGTGCGTACTTCCGTTGTTAAGCAACGACTCTTACCGTTCTAGCAAGGGACAGGCCATATCCTATGATGGTCTGAAGACATTGGTGTAGACGTACAAGCGGCAGAGCCTCTCTAGGAGACCATCGTAGCAATCGACAAACAGGTTGTATATGTTTAAGTTTTCCTTGCTGAGCACCTGTTTGGAAGGTTTACTTCATGACTCTGTTCTGTCTACGAGGCTGACAGAAAGTGAGGTGTGGTCATTCGAGTAGTGCTCGTCTACCCATAGCCATAGAGCAGAGTCTGTGAGAGTAGAAGGACAGTCTGTTGCGATCAGTGCCTGTTGCGGTACAAAAATATTTCTCCATCGAGTTGTGGTCCACAAGTTTCCCAACCTGATTAATTTCAATCACTCAAACGTCGGTCGGATTAAGATATAGCTACATAACGTATTATGAGCGCTGAAAGCTTCTGAAGAATGAAGGGTGAGGGAAATCGGTTCAGATGCTTGAAGTCCCCTCCTGTCAAGTGGTTGCTGTTTCGTGAAATAAATGAACACATTGTAACTTGAATATCCTGTCGAGTGGACACTACTTTCTCAAAACTGAATAATTATTGGAACAGGTATCCCACGCTGTCGGAGATATGAAACCGTCTTTTTCAAAAGTCACTGTGTAGACCAAAAACGTACCGTTTCAGAGTCTCTCTCTTTCAGTGCGATATCACATTTTAATACCAGCCCACTGGCGTTTTACAGTTGGTAATGGAAAGGCAAGCTTCTGTTAGACGCCGATAGCGCTCGCAAGATATATGGCAGAACCAATGATGAGCACTCACTGTGCCTCATCTCCAGCAGCTGTGGACTACGTGTGGCCGAGCGGTTCTAGGCGCTTCAGTCAGGAACCGCGCTGCTGTTACGGTCGCAGGTTCGAAACCTGCCTCGGACATGGATATGTGTGATGTCCTTAGGTTGGTTAGGTTTAAGTAGTTCTAAGTTTTAGGGGACTGATGACCTCAGATGTTAATTCTCATAGTGCTTAGAGCCATTTGAACCATTTTGTGGACTATGAGCGCTCTCTGCTGCCGCAATATAGGACGGCCGGCGACAGCGCTTGGAGCCACTTCACTGTGGGACGCTATATCCTAGATGCTACCGAATAAGCTGGGCTCTGTTTCTTCTGCGTTATTTGTAACATGTCTTCGTGTAAGTGGACAAATATAAATTACGTAAATCTTCTGTCTACAGCGTTAACATGTTCAGTTACCATTCTGCTCCTGTCCATGTTTTCTACGACGATAGTTGCCCACCTTTCCTTTTCATTTTGTTGGCTGGCTCTGAGCACTATGGGACTCAACTGCTGAGGTCATTAGTCCCCTAGAACTTAGAACTAGTTAAACCTAACTAAAATAAGGACATCACAAACATCCATGCCCGAGGCAGGATTCGAACCTGCAACCGTAGCGGTCTTGCGGTTCCAGACTGCAGCGCCTTTAACCGCACGGCCACTTCGGCCGGCTTTCATTTTGTACTATGTTGTACTCAACATGCAGTACAGTCTAACTTTTTGTATATAGAATGGAGATACCGCGTAAATGACGTCGTAGCCCCTTTCAACAATCAGGAAAGCGTTTGACATCATTGTGGCCATTTAGTCTAACAATTCGTTACATTTTTAGGATCACATTTAGGAAGGCTGCCGTGAGGCATGCTGTTGTTCGGCTGGGTATTTACATGCTATCCTTTGGCACACTCCACCCACTAAGAGAGTAATCTTAAAAGGTAATTAGCTTCTTTCGCGTTACATGAGTACCAGTGCCACAAGAGTTCACTCAGTCCCTGATTACAGGCCGAGTCTTGTACAAACTGAGATGCTGCTGGCTTCCCTTTAATGACAGTTACACAGGCATTCACACCATGAGGCACGATGCACACCATGAGATTCAGGTATTATTTTGTGGGGTGGGGGGTTTGTGCCATCAACGAGATACGGGCTGAAGCATGTCTAGAGCTAACAGTTGCAGAGGTCTGTCGGCTCTCACCAGATCCAGCTCGGGGGATCGTAGTTACACCAAAGCGGTAACCAGTCAACAAAGACGGAACTTTCTGAGGTGGTCTCCATCTGGCACGACGTAGGACGAACGTGTGGCTTGTCGAATGCAATGGACGCGGCCATCATTAGGACATCATGTTGAAATATATTGTAGTGAAATGAAGATGAATGTACAGGTACATCCTTCAGTGGGGACCAGAATGCTTTTGATCATCTGTTGCTTAGTGTTTTACCTTTTTAAAGATTTTTTAAAAAGGGATTGTCCACTACTGGATACGGCATTATCTAAATGGGCATCTATGAACATGCCTGTCCTGTATTTCATAATTTATTGGTCCATTTTGAATCAACATGGTTTATTTATTACGATATTTGGCATCCATATGATTTAGTATCTAGTAGTTCAGTATTTTTTTTTAATGTGAATTTTCTCGTCCTTCGTCAACACAGCTGTCACACGGATGATGTGACATAGTCCTGTAAGCAAATTCGTAGCGTATCATATGTCTATATCTATACGTCACAAATCCCCTTATGGTGCGTGGCGGAGAGTACTTCTGGTAGCACTACACTCTGCTACCTTCCGTGTTGGAATCACAATTGGTGAGAAACAAGATCGACTGCATGAGCTACAGTTCTTTTGTCTTTCCTGTCAAGGTCAGTTGGTGGGGTGAAAGTAGTATGTTGTCGCGTATGGTCTCAGATTTTCAATAATAAATCGCTACATGATACACAACGCAACACCAACAGCCAACTGAATGCTGTCTGCAAGGAAGACCTGAAAGCAGGCGTGAATTTCTCAGCAAACTCGAGTTTAATTCATGAAACGACGGCAGAAAATTGCATCGAATCCTTTTCGAAAGTGAAACATGATATCAACTTAGGACGTATTGTCTACTGCGTTTCGAAGTTCATGGAGCAACAGAGCGAAATGAGTTTTACAAAACTCAGTTTACAGAATCCACGTTTACTATTTACTAACTAATTACGGTTGAATTCCGTACATTCGTTACATATTCTGTGTCTGTGTAGAGTGCACACAGTAACGGTACATTTAAATTTCAGATAATTGTCATATGCGTGATTCCAAATCTAATTTGAGAGGTGTTGCTCTAACGAGGCCGCAGAGTCCAGAAAAGGGAATTTTCTCGTGTTACAGTATTTTATGATAACACTCACAAAGTTTTACAGGTCAGTCTGCTTACAGATATGTACAGAACCATCTGCATTCCATCAGAAAGGAACACATTTCAGAGACGGTTCTCATAATAATGGCCGTTGTTTAATACTGGAGAGAGGGTCAAGTTAAATAATTTTTGGTGACGCGTTTGTGTAAGGATTCGGTTGGAATATCATTCAGTGGGACAGAGAAAGTTATCTTTTACTACTTATTTCAGCCTTGGAGATCACAGAAAGACGCAATATGTAGTATTAAATGAATATAACAACAGGTATATGTACTTGGCTCCGATGATTTCTTCTTTGTTTGAATCAGAAATATTTAAACCGTAAATGAAATATAAGTGAAACATCTGTCGTAAAGAGGAAGCAGTTAAATCAAATTTAAGCACTATTCTCCAGTGAATCAGTTTATCTAGATATCGTCTACAGGAAAACATTCTGATATGAATTAAAAAACGAACACCTTCCAGTAAACGTAAGGTTTGCCATCTTTATATAGTTTGAAACAACTATATGACACGGTACGTTCAAAAGTGATCTATCATGTACCTTAATCTAATAAGTAAATATCTATTGAATATACACTCTAAGACAAACAAAACCGGCGCAAACAAAAGAATTATCCGACTAGGACGGCAATCGGTATATATGATGTTCATGTACACACAAACAAATTTTTACAATTTCAGAAAAATTAGATTATTTATTCAAGGCAAGGAGCTTCACTAACTGAGCATGACAATAACGCGTTCCTCCACCTATGGCGCTTATGCAAGCCGTTATTCGGCTTGGCACTGACTTACAGAATTTTTGCATATGCTCCTGAGGGATATCGTGTAAATTCTGTCCAACTGTTGCGTTAGATCGTAAAAATCCCGAGTTACTTCGGAGGGTCTTGTCCGTAATGCTCAAAAGGTCTCATTTCTGGAGGTATCGGGGGACCTTGCTTGCCAAGTTAGGGCTTGGCATGCACGATGACAAGCAGTAGAAACTGTCGTAATGTAAAGCCGAACACCGTCTTGCTGAAATGTAAGTCTAGGATGGCTTGCCATGGAGAGTAAACTGTCGTGGACGTACCGCTGTCCTGTGAGGGAGCCGCCGTTGACAATTTAAGTGGCTCTACTATGAAAACAAATGATACCCCAAACCATCATTCCTAGGTGTCGGGCCACATGCTGTGCGACAGGCATGTTGGTATGCAGATACGTCTTTGGCGTAGATTCTCATTGCCTGTACTGAATTTGTCTTCACTGATCAGTCCCGCCTCGAGGTGAGCCCGAAGGCCAGCGACGACGAGTCTGGAGCCGCCCCGGACAGCAACGGTATACCAACCTGGATATTGCCTGCCATGTGGCCCGACAACCAGGGGTAATGGATAGTTTCGCCATTTCTTTTCACATCAGGACCACGTTGTTTATCATCCGCTGTAGCACAGTGGTACAACAACGATGTTCTGAGCTCTCTTATGTTGCCCTATGTGGCATATGTCCTCGGCTTAGATTTGAGAGAGCTAATGTCTGTCCCCACACGACGTAAGTTCCTATTGCTTGTCGTCCTGCTTAGTAAATCCTGCTTAGGACAGTAAAGTCGCCGAATTTCTTCCCAACTGAGAACGTTTGGAGCTTAATGGGCTGGGCCTTCCAACCAACTTGGGATTTTAACGGTCTGTTGCACCAATTGGACATATTTTGGTGCGATATCCCTCAGAATGACATCCAACAATTCCATCGATAAATGCCAAGCCAAATAAGTGCTTGCATGTGGACCAGAAGTGGACCAACTTGCTACTGACTTGCTCAATTTGTGAAGTTCTTTCTCTTAAAGAAATCATTCAAGTTTTCTGAAATTATAATCATTTGTGTGTCTGTACATATACGTCACATCAACCGACTGCGTTCCATTCGTATAATCCCTTCGTGGTGCATCGTTTTCATATTCTCTTTTTCTTTTTTTTCGTAGAGCAAATTATAGTTGTTAATAACATACGTTAAATTTGAAATGTACATTTTCCTACTAGCGCTGAATCTGGGAGTCTTCATCTGCTGAGAGCAGATGGTATTTCTGTTTTATATTCCATCTCTCCGGATGTGGAACTAATATATTTTCTAGTTCATATTTATCGAGAATTCTCCTCCCAGGGAATCGACGCACGTATCTATAAGAGAGCACAATTCTCCCCTTTTGTAGTTTGCAGGAGCCTAGAGCAAATTCTACAGTCGAATGTTGTAAGAGCTCATAGGAAGACAGAAACTCTGACCAAACTACCAGCATGGGCCAGGAGAAATCACTCGGATGAAATTGAACATGCCTCATTCACACTCAAAGCCTTCTATATAATTTGACGGACGTGAAAACGACAAACTCTGTTCCCTTAAATTTTGGAAAGTTAATCGAAATTGTAAAGTACTAATCATCTTGAGGTTGAAGCTCTTTTGTCTGTGTTTGCTATAACAATAACATATGTTTTCTGGTGGAGCCCGCCTTTAGCAAAAGACAATATTGTTTTTTGCCCCAGACATGTTCCACTGCATTTGCATCATCATCAGTGGGTTTTTTATTTTATGGCTGCTAACATAAGGAATGTTCTTTACTGTTTATATACATGCAAATATTAGTTTGCAAATCGTAATTACAGACTTTTGAAATGCACACAAAATTGTGTATTCACACCTTCTCGCCACATGGTGTGGTTTTCCTGCTGTATTACGTTTCTATAGTGTCTGTTTTCTTTACAGTTTGTCATCTGCAGCTACATATAACTTAATGTAGACAAAATATTTATCCTTTTGCCTACATTAAGTTGCATATAGTTGCAGGTGATACCAATACTTCCTCCTATTTTGGTCTTTCTGTTATTGATGGTTCCACATAACTGGTCGGCAGTTGATAACCGATCAGAAGATAAACAAGAAGCTTTTTCAACTCGTCCGCCTTCTCAGGGCCAGGCTGTAAAATTCGGGTGGTGCCGTTGTTGACCTCATGACCCCGTAAGCATTTCTGCATCTTTTATAGTCAAAATTTAATTATCCACTACAAATTATTTTAATTGTCCTGTACCACATTCATTTATTGTCCTTTTTGCTCTGACTGCGGGCTCTGATTCACGTATGTCAGCGTTTGATACAAATTTTTGGAATTGCGGTGAAAATGTTAGACGAAGATGAAGGTGCCGATGCAAGTGATGAAAGTGAGTCTTCTTATATTAGTGAAGATGAAACTGCTCTGTGTTGCCGTGCCAGCAAGAGAAAAACAAACCCATACTGTACCTACTGCAGTAGTCAAGTCTGCCAGACTTGTCTTTCACAGATGTGTGAAGCGTGTGGAGAGAAGAACTTGGTTGAATATTAAGCACTGGCGGAAAACTGTGTAACAGTTCATATGTTACGTTCATTGTATACCATCCATTTTTCACACACTATGTTCCTCTTGTAGCAATATAAATTTTTGTGGCAGGGTAAATTTTTATATTTCATTTCACATCACTGTTATAAGGGTCACATAAACTTTTTTATTTACTGTTGCAACTTATTTTGAGTTATTTCCCGACTAAAATGATGTTTCGCTTTCTAATATATGCAAAAATCATGTCCATGAATAAATATTTGTGATGTAAGTAAGATAAATTAACTGTCTTAAATAAAGCGAGGACGCTTCCCTTTGGATCCCCCAACACTGCTAATGATACGAGGGAATCACCGCTCCGTTTGAGAGTCATTTCGAGAACGGTACATAATAGCATAATAGAGAGTAGGGTATTCCCCGAGGAATATTGCCTGTCAGGGTCAATCTTGCGCGGTGTTGCAGACGGGTCGCCGCCAGCCAGCATCCTGATTAACATCGAGCAGCCACTGACCGCAGGCCTCAGCTACGAGATCACGTGCCGCGCTGTGGACGGGGAGACACCGCCAGACATCTTCTGGTGGCTCGGTGATCGGAAGCTCCACAACAGTATAGAGCGCACACTGGTACGTGCTGCTTTGTTTTCCATAGTAACGCAACCGGCACAAAATAACTGTCACACCCTCTAATGCCGTATGTTCCCAAGTCGTACGACCAGAAAGATGTAAACATGCGGGATACGCCATAACTGTCGCTAAGTATCTGAGAAGTCACATCTAACACAAGTAATGTTTTGGAGCTGGAGCTAGTAACAGTTTATTATCATACACTAATTTCTACCACTACAAGCGACGTCATCCTGTTGGTGTGCGAGATCCACTGCCCGTTACAATATCTACCACGTCAGATATCGAAGATTGCCTCGGTGGTTTATTGGGTGCCATACAACAAGACTGAAACTTCGGGTGTCAGTCCTCAACCAGTCGATGGATTTTTCCTTGACGTATACACTGACGTGACGAAAGTCATTGGGATATTTCTAAATATCGTGTCGGACCTACTTTTGCCCGCACTTAACAAGTCCTTGAAAATCCACTGTAGGAATAATGATATACGCTGCGTCTACAGTCATCCAATATTGTGCACGAACTAAACTTTAGATTATGTCGCATATATGGTCGTCTGGATTCATGTTGGGTGCTCTGAGTCGCTCAATCATTCGTCCGGATTGGCCAGATCGTTCTTCAAACCTATCACGAGCAATTTTGTCCGGTGACGTGGTAATCTGTCATCCATATCAACTCCTTCGTAGTTTTTTTATTTATTTACACGTCAAGTTCCGTAGGACCAAATTGAGGAGCAAGGCCATGGAACATGTCAGTACACGTAATTACAACTTACAAGTAATAACAGATAAAAATAAAATGTTTATGAACCCGAAAAATGTCAATCCATAAATAAAAGCAATCAACAATGCAACAAGATGAGCTTAATTTTTCAAGAAACTCTTCGACAGAACATTAGTGACCCATGAGGAAACTCTTCAGTTTCGATTTGAAAGGGCGTCTATTACTGCTAAAATTTGAATTCGAGCGGTAGCTTATTGAAAATGGATACAGCAGTATACTGCACACCTTTCTGCACCAGAGTTAAGCAGGTCTGATTTCTGCCGGGTATTAACTGATCGAAAGCTGCTTATTCTTGGGAATAGGCTAATATTTTAACAACAAATGACAGTAAGGAATATATATATATTGGGAGGCCAATGTCAAAATACCCAGACTCGTGGACAGGGATCGACAATAGGTTCGTGAACTTACACCACTTAATGCCCAAACAGCCAATTTCTGAATCAAAAATATCCTTTTAGAATGGGAAGAGTTACCCCAAAATATAGTACCATACGACATAAGCGAATGAAAATAAGCAAAGTAGAAAAATTTTCCTGTCACTCACTTCAGATACCATTCGAATAGTAAAAAATGGCAGCACTAAGTCTTTGAACAAGATCCTGAACGTGGGCTTTTCATGACAGTTTACTATCTATCTGAGCACCTAGAAACTCGAACTGTTCAATTTCACTAATCACATGCCCATTCTGTGAAATTGAAACGTCAGGTTTTGTTGAACTGTCAGTCAGAAACTGTAAAAACTTAGTCTTGCTGTGATTTAGCGTTAGTTTGTTTTCTACAAGCCATTAACTTAAGTCATGATTTCAAATGGCTCTGAGGACTATTGGCCTTAACATCTGTGGTCATCAGCCCCCTATAACTTAGAACTACTTAAACCTAACTAACCTAAGGACATCACACACATCCATGCCCAAGGCAGGATTCGAACCTGCGACCGTAGCGGTCAAGCGGTTCGAGACTGAAGCACCAAGAACCGCATGGCCACACCGGCCTTAGGTCATGAACTACACTATTTGCAACCATGCCATTATAGCACACATTATCATTTACTACCAAGCTAGAGTCATCAACAAACGTGAGAGTTACCTGAAATACTAGAGGGTATATCATTTATATAAATAAGGAACAAGAGTGGCCCTAACACTGATCCCTGGGGCACTCCTCACTTGACTGTACCCCACTCAGGCCCGACATCACAGCAATTCTCAACATTGTGAATAATGACCTTGTGAGTTACTCCCCATATTCCGTAATGGTCCAGCTTCTGGAGCAATATTTTGTGATCAACACAACCAAAAGCCTTATTTAAATCAAAATATATGCCATGTGTTTGAAACCTTTTGTTTAACCCATCCAGTACCTCACAGAGGAGACAGAAAATAGCATTTTCAGTCGTTAAACGACTTCTAAACCCGAACTGTACATTTGACAGCAAATCGTGTGATACAAAATGACCAATTAACCTTATACACACATTCTTTTCAATAAGTTTAGCAAACACTGATGGCACAGAAACAGGTCTAAAATTGTCTACATTATCTTTTTCTCCATTTTCATAAATCGGTCTTACTACTGAGTAGTTTAATCGTTCAGGAAACTGACCATTCCTAAAGGAAAAATTACAAGTATGGCTAAGTACGGGACTAACATGTGCAGCACAGTACTTTAATATTCTGGTGGGCACACCATCATATCCATGAGAGTCCTTTGTCTTCAGTGATTCAATTACTGACCTAATCTCCCCCTTGTCTGTATCACAGAGGAGTATTTCAGACATCAATCTTGGAAAGGCATTTGCCAAGAAAGTTGTACTATTCCCTATAGAAACTATATTTTTATTTAATTCACCAGCAACGCCCAGAAAATAATTGTTAAATACTGTGCATATATCTGATTTATTAGTAACAGAAATATTTTTACCGTGAACTGACTTTATATCGTCCACTTTGTGCTGCTGATCAGACACTGCCTTCTCAACTGACCATATGGGTTTAATTTTATCCTGTGAATTAGCTGTTTTATTTGCATACCACATACTCTTTGTCTTCCTAATAACATTTTTAAGCACCTTACAGTACGGTTTGTCATGGGCTGCTGTAGCTTGATTGTGACTACTTCTAACATTTTAATATAATCCCCACTTTGTTCTACAAGATATCCTTATCCCACTAGTCAGCCACCCAGGCTGCCAACAAATGGTAGTACCCCGTTTCGAACGTTCTAATGCAAAGCAACTCGCAAAGAGCATGAGAAACATGTTAATGAAAGCATTATATTTATCATCTATGTTATCGAAACTATAAAAATCCTGCCACTCTTGTTCCTTTGCAATGTTTAAAAAAGTGTCTTTTGCTGTGGGATTAATTTTCCAACATAATTTGTAATTATATGTGACATTTGTTTGACTACAAAAGCATTTTAGTGTTAAAATTTGTGTCGCAGGTTCTGAAAGGCCATTCACCCTTTTACTAACAGAATGCCCATCTAGCAATGAAGAATGAATAAAAATATTGTCTCTGGCTGTGCTACGGTTCCCCTGCACCCTAGTTGGAAAAAACACTGTCTGCATCAGATCATATGAATTTATATGGTCTACCAACATCCCTTTTCTTGCTCCATCACATACAAAATTTATATTGAAGTCACCACATATAATTTCTGGTACTTCCTACAAAGTGAATCAAGAATCCTCTCTAGCTTGACCAGATATGCTATGAAGTCAAAGTAAGAGGACCTAAAACCAACAGCAATTAGAAGTTTAGTTTCACCCTAATTCAACTGCCCCTGCACAACATTCAAATATCCGCTCAGTGCAGTGCCATGATGCGTCTATGGACTCAAATGGAATACCATTTTTTTAAGTAGATAGCCACACCCCACCCCGCAAGGAACTCCTTGAAAAACAGCCAGCTAATATGTATCCTGGTTAAGGAAGCCTCTGAATTTTTAAATTATTTGAGTGGTGCTCCAATATACCAATAACATCAGAGTCAACATCTATAAGCAGTTCACTAACTTCATCTCTAATACCTCTTATATTTTGATGAAATAAGCTAATTCCTTCACTACTTGGAAACATGACGTCCTCTGAAGGTGAGCCCTTAGTTAGAGGGACTTCCTTTAAGCAGGTATATCTATCAGCAGACTTCAATCTAAAGAATCTAACACCAACTACTACAGGAGTTTTTCCATGAGTAATCCCACCACCACCCACTACACTGTCACCTATAAGCTTTGCCAGCCTCCCCTTCCCATACTTACTGCAGTGCAGGCCATGCCTGGTAAAACCCGATCTACTGATAGACTGAACTGGCACCACTGAAATGTGACACATGGCCTCTGCCATCAGCGCCCTCTCCAGTCCACGAATTGGTCTCGAATAGCCGAACATAGCCGTTTTCAGTCAATGATCGGTTCAGTAGGACCAGAGGACAATTCCGTGCAAGCACAGCCCAGACCATTATGGAGCTAGTACAGTGGATTTTTGAGAACTTTTGGCTTCGTGGGTAGGTCTGCTACACACTCGAACCCTACCATCTGCTCTTACCAACTGAAATCGGGATTCATCTGACGAGACCACGGGTTAATAGTCGTGTATGGTCCAACCGATATGGTCACGAGGCCAGGACAGGAGCTGCACGTGATGTCGTGGTGCTAGCAAAGGCACTCGCATCGGTCGTCTGCTGCAATAGACCCTTAACGCAAAATTTTCCCGGACTGTCCTAACGGATACAACAAGGGCTTCAACACAATCAATAAATAACGCTTACGTCTGGTGGGCCACATTTTAATGCTCCGACAATCTCTGTTTTCAGTTTAACAACCCTATTTCGCTGCCATACCGTCCAGAGCTGTAGACCTTTGCTACTCGACTCAGGATGTCTTTCTCAATTCCATGAGTCTGATACCGATTAGCTTATTTATTTGGCACATTTTTTTTTACGTTTTACATGCATCATTAAATTCAACCAGTACAGCTACAATGTTTTCACCAAAAATTTTGAAGCGTGTCCGTGTTTCACCTTTTGATGTTCTTAAGCACAATTACATTTTCCTGAAGCTGACCTCTTTACTAAATAGGCACCCCTATCGATTGAACTGTGCAGGGGTTTCTTCACATTTCCCCGTGAGTGCTATATTATCTATGAGCTCTGTCATCGATACTTCATCTACTCTCAAATTCCATTCACTTCCCTCGCTCCATCTTCGACATAACCGGTAACCAGGTACAAGCTACAGCTCGATCTTTCACTGATCCTACAATTATAGTGGGGCTATGTCGTGTTTACTAATCTCACTTGGTTCATAGTGGTACTGTTGGTAAATAATATGTCTCCCTTCGTACTTCTTGGGGGTTTGTAAGAGTCTAAAAAGTTCAATACTTTTTTACTATTTTCACTTCCGTTACGAAGAGCTATGCTTGTACGTAACTTTTACTTTATACGAATCAGAAATGATCTGCGATTTTCATCCAAAAATGCAATAAAAGATTTTTTCCCCGCATCCTGGGCGTCTCCTAGTACTCAGAAACAATTTGGGACTATTATTTTTCCTCACTTTTACTTTGAATTAAAGCTTTCCCTAAAAATGGACAACATACTTAACGAGGCCATTACAATATGTATGCGTTTGCACTATGGATGGAAAAAACCGATCACTTAAGAACGATACCAGTATATTAGTGCTGAGTACTTTTCGGTATTTTTTGGTCGTGATTGTAACAAGTGGTTTCATTTTTTACTAATGACCAAGTAACAAAACTGAAATATTCGTTAGCCATAGCGGCAGTGATAAAATTTTTCGTTTCTAAATAAACCTTTTTTAAAAAAGGAATAACTTTTATTCCCGAAACGTGCATTGGTTTAAAATATTGCTTTATTACAGAAAATCGGAAAAACAATCAGTGCTATTTTAATAACACTGCCGACAGTAATGAGCAACAAACACATGGCATTGCTGAGACAATAATGTGCGTGTTACGATATGGCCTGGCTTAAGTTACGCGAGAACATTTTTCCGAAGTGACACACCAATGAAGTACAATGCTTCATTTACTTTAAAAGATTAGAAATTTGTATGCCTCTACTATGAAATAACAATAGAGGGAGGAAATTACGGTAACAGTTATAAATTAAAAATTTAATAACAGTTCATTTACAGCATACAATAAAAATATAACGTAGCTGATTTGCTGCCTGTGTCTACGTAACATGCCTTTCTCTGCCTGTAGCCCCTGAAAGGTGACAAGTAAACACAAAAAAAGCGTTTTTAAACATCAGTTTTCACCCTTTAGAACTGACTATTCGTAATGCCTAAATCATGGTACGATCCATGATTACAACATGTTTTTGTACTGAGTTTTAAAAAATTTGAGTTGGTAGAGAATACTGGCGATTTTTTTTAGTATTCAATCACTTATCACTTTTCAAGAAAAGCAGCGGTGGACGGACCAAGTTTTCTTTTATTACCCTGTTTAATTAAATATTTTGATTCTATGTATCTTTAAATGAGAGAGTCAAAATTTTTCAGGCTTTGTTCGATTTCTACGTTTATTACAGGAAGTAACAGGAATAAAAAACTGAAAATCGGTTATTTCAGTAGCCGTTATATTGAGCGGTTTAAATAGTAAAGTTTAACTGACATTCAAATAAAACGGTGTAACCAGAAACTGGTTGCTTGCGCGATAAACACTGTAACTACTTTGCACCAGGTGTTGATGTTTTAGGCCAGGTAAACACAAATATTACTTCTTCCTAAGTAGTGAACTTTCCTTTTTTTTCCTTTTTTTTTTTTTTTTTAACGGGGCGTCATGCCACTAATAAGTGACCAAGTGACTATGTACACGATAATTTTTGATTAGTAATTTCTTGATTCGTAGAATCATCTCCTATTCACAGAGAGCACAAGAAAATGTAGTTCATTCGAGAGTTTTGTACTGTATTTTCTTCTTGTTGTGGTTTTCAGCTAGAAGACGTCCTGGATGTAGCTTTTCATGCTGTCATACCCTGTGAAAGTCTATTAATCTTTGTAAAATATCCTACTTACACCAGTCTTATTGTAAATAATCCAATTTCCAATCTCGAAACATAATTAATGTTCCTTTTCACCATGTTCTTGACGTAGAAGCACATCAATTCGCCAAGCGAACTACACACAGTGCAATGTGTGTCTAGATATGGCAGTGGCGGTTCTCGTAGCGGCGTGGAGAAATACATTTCACCATGTGTTGTAGGCTTGTCCGCGGACCTGGCGTCTCCCTGTCACTCAGGTGTGCTGTCGATCTGGAGCCTTTATCATGAATAAAAGAGACGAGCAGAGCGTAGAACTGGAATTTGTATTTACAAGCAATGGACAAGATAATGACCATTCTGTTCATGAATCCGAGTGATACCTAGACAACATTGATGTAATTCTTCATTCACTCCATTGTTAAATGTTTTCCCACATTTTTATGTACGGATCAGTGCATAAATAAATGTCTTTTCAATAGAACTCGATTCAAACTTACGTTAATCCAAAACAAAACCAATCTGATATGCTTATATCGAGTTTTACCCTAGAGCAAAGGCAAGGAATAGATATCTCCTGGAGCGTCTGCAAGAAGTCCTTACCTCCGCTCAGTAAATATCTTTACACTAATTCTGAATTACTATGAATGTTTTTTTTTACAATAATATTTATAATAGTACAGCAACCCCCCATGAAACACGGACCTTACCGTTGGTGGGGCGACTCGCCTGCCTCAGGGGATACAGATAGCCGTACCGCAGGTGAAGCCACAACGGAGAGGTATCTGTTGAGAGGCCAAACAAACGTGTGGTTCCTCTAGAGGGGTAGCAGCCTTTTCAGTAGTTGCACGGGCAACAGTGTGGACGATGGACCGATGTGGCCTTGTAACACTAACCAAAATGGCCTAGCTGTGCTGATACTGCAAACGGCTGAAATTCAAGGGAAACTACAGACGTAATTTTTCACAAGGGCATGCAGCTTTACTGTACGGTTAAATGATGATCCCGTCCTCTTGGGTAAAATATTCCAGAGGTAAAATAGTGCTCCATTCGGATCTCCGGGCGGGGACTACTCAGGAGGACGTCGTTATCAAGAGAAATAAAACTGGGGTTCTGCGTATCGGAGCGTGGAATGTCAGATCCCTTAAAGGGCAGGTAGGTTAGAAAACTTAAAAAGGGAAATGGATAGGTTAAAGTTAGATACAGTGGGAATTAGTGAAGTTAGGTGGCAGGACGAACAAGGCTTCTGGTCAGGTGAATACAGGGTTATAAATACTAAATCAAATAGGGGTAATGCAGGAATAGGTATAACAACGAATAAAAAAATAGGAGTTTGGGTAAGCCACTACAAACAGCATAGTGAACGCATAATTTTGGCCAAGATAGACACGAAGGCCACGTCTACCACAGTAGTACAAGTTTATATGCCAACTAGCAACTAGCTCCGCACAAGACGAAGAGATTGATGAAATGTATGATGAGGTAAAAGAAATTATTCAGATAGTGAAGGGAGACGAAAATTTAATAGTCGTCAGTGACTGGAATTCGATAGTAGGAACAGGAAGAGAAGGAAACATAGTAAGTGAATTTCGAATGGGGGTAAGAAATGAAAGAGGAAGTCGACTGGTAGAATTTTGCACAGAGCATAACTTCATCATAGGTAACACTTGGTTCAAGAATCACGAAAGAGGGTTGTATACATGGAAGATGCCTGGAGAAACTGGAAGGTTTCAGATAGATTATACAATGGTAAGAGAGGGGTTTAGGAACGGTTTTAAACTGTAAGACATTTCCAGGAGTAGATGTGCACTCTGACTACAATTTATTGGTTATGAACTGTAGATTAAAACTGAACAAAACTGCAAAAAGGTGGGGAATTAAGGAGATGGGACCTGGATAAACTGACAGAACCAGAGGTTGTAGAGAGTTTCAGGGACAGCATTATGGAGCGGTTGACAGGAATGGGGCAATGAAATACAGTAGAAGAAGAATGGGTACCTTTGAGAGATGAAAGGGTGAATGCATCAGAGGATCAAGGAGCTAAAAAGACGAGAGCTAGTAGAAATCCTTGGGTAACAGAAGATATATTAAATTTAATTGATGAAAGGAGAAAATATAAAAATGCAGTAAACGAAGTAGGCAAAAAGGAAAACAGATGTCTCAAAAATGAGATCAACAGGATGTGCCAAATGGCTAAGCGGGGATGGCTAGAGAACAAACGTAACGATTTAGAAGCATATCTCACTAGCGGTAACATAGGTACTGGCTACAGGAAACGTAAAGAGGACTTTGGAGAAAAAAGAACCACTTGTATGAAAATCTAGAGCTCAGATGGAAACCCAATTCTAAGCAAAGGATGGAAAGCAGAAAGGTGGAAGGAGTATATAGAGGGCATATACAAGGGCAGTGTACATGAGGACAATATTATGGGACTGGAAGAAGATGTAGATAAAGATAAAATGAGAGATATGATACTGAGTGAGGAGTTTGACAGAGCACTCGAAGACCTAAGTCGAATCAAGGCCCCTGGAGTGGACAACATTCCGATAGAACTGCTGACAGCCTTGGGAGAGCCATCCCTGACAAAAATCTACCATTTGTTGAGCAAGATATATGAGACCCTCACGCTTCAAGAAGAATATAGTAACTAAAATCCTAAAGAAAGTATGTGTTGATAGATGTGAAAATTACAGAACTATCAGTTTAATAAGTCCCAGCTGCATAATACTAACGCGAATTCATTACAGACGAATGGAAAACCTGGTTGAAGTTCACCTCGAGGAAGATCAGTTTGGATTCCGTGGTAATGTTGGAACACGCGAGGCAATACTGACCCTACGAATTATCTGGGAAGATAGATTAAGGAAGGGCAAACCTAGGTTTCTAGCATTTGTAGACTAAGAGAAAGCTTTTGATAATGTTGACTGGAATACTCCCTTTCAAATTCTAAAGGTGGCAGGGGTAAAATACAGGGAGCGAAAGGCTATTTACAATTTGTATAGAAACCAGATGGCAGTTATAAGAGTCGTGGGGCATGAAAGGGAAGGAGGGGTTGGGAAGGGAGTGAGACAGGGTTGTAGCCTGTCCCCGATGTTATTCAATCCGTATATTGAGCAAGCAGTAAAGGAAACAAAAGAAAAATTCGGAGTAGGTATTACGGTCCATGGAGAAGAAATAAAAACGTCGAGGTTCGCCAATGGCATTGTAATTCTGTCACAGACAGCAAAGGACTTGGAAGAGCAGTTGAACGGAATGGACATTGTCTTGAATGGAGGATATAAGAAGAAAATCAATAAAAGCGAAACGAATATCATGGAATGTAGTCGAATTAAATCATGTGATGCTGAGGGAATTAGATTAGGGAATGAGACACTTAAAGTAGTAAATGAGTTTTGCTATTTGGGGAGCAAAATAACTTATGATGGTCGAAGTAGAGAGGATATAAAATGTAGACTAGCAATTGCAAGGGAAGCGTTTCTGAAGAACAAATATTTGTTAAGATCCAGTATAGATATAAGTGTCAGGAAGTCTTTTCTCAAAGTATTTGTATGTAGTGTATCCATGTTGTTGTTGTGTTCTTCAGTCCATAAACTGGTTTGATGCAGCTCTCTATGCTGCTCTATCCTGTGCAAGGTTCTTCATCTCCCAGTACCTACTGCAACCTACATCCTTCTGAATTTGTTTAGTGTATTCATATCTTGGTCTCCCCCTACTATTTTTACCCTCCACGCTGCCCTCCAATACTAAATTGCCCTACCAACCGATCCCTTCTTCTAGTCAAGTTGTGCCACAAATTTCTCTTCTCTCCAATTCTGTTCAATACTTCCTTGTTAGTTATATGATCTACCCATCTAATCTTCAGCATTATTCTGTAGCACCACGTTTAAAAAATTTCTATTCTCTTCTTGTCTAAACTATTAATCGTCCACGTTTCACTTCCATACATGGCTACACTCCACACAAATACTTTCAGAAACTACTTCCCTTCACTTAAATCTGTACTTGATCTTAACAAATGTCTCTTCTTCAGAAATGCTTACCTTGCCATTGCCAGTCTACATTTTATATCCTCTCTACTTCGACCATCATCAGTTATTTTGCTCCCCAAAAGGCAAAACTCATTTACTACTTTAAGCGTCTCATTTCCCAATCTAATTCCTGCAGCATTACCCCATTTAATTAGACTACATTCCATTATTCTCGTTTTGCTTTTGTTGAAGTTTATGTTATAGCCTACGTTCAGGGCAATGTCCATTCCGTTCAGCTGCTCTTCCAAGTTCTTTTCTGCCTCTGACAGAATTACAATGTCATCGGCGAACCTCAAAGTTTTTATTTCTTCTCCATGGATTTTAATTCCTGCTCCAAATTTTTCTTTTGTTTCCTTTATTGGTTGCTCAATATACAGATTGAATAACATCGTGGAGAGGCTACAACTCTGTCTCACTCCCTTCCCAACCACTGCTTCCCTTTCATGTCCCTCGACTCTTATAACTGCCATCAGGTTTCTGTACAAATTGTAAATAGCCTTTCGCTCCCTGTATTTTACCCCTGCCACGTTCAGAATTTGAAAGAGAGTATTCCAGTCAACATTGTCAAAAGCTTTCTCTAAGTCTACAAATGCTAAAAACGTAGGTTTGCCTTTCCTTAATCTATTTTCTAAGATAAGTCGTAGGGTCAGTATTGCTTCCCGTGTTCCAACATTTCTACGGAATCCTAACTGATCTTTCGCGAGGTCGGCTTCGACCAGTTTTTCCATTCGTCTGTAAAGAATTCGTGCTAGTATTTTGCAGCAGTGGCTTATTAAACTGATAGTTCGGTAATTTTCACATCTGTCAACACCTGCTTTCTTTGGGATTTGAATTATTATATTCTTCTTGAAGTCTGTAGGTATTTCGCCTCTCTCATACATCTTGCTCACCAGATGGTAGAGGTTTTTAGACCTGGCTCTCCCAAGGCTGTCAGTAGTTGTAATGGAATGTTGTCTACTCCCGGGGCCTTGTTTCGACTTAGGTCTTTTAGTGCTCTGTCAAACTCTTCACGTAGCATCATACCTCCTATTTCATCTTCATCTACATTCTCTTCCATTTCTATAATATTTTCCTCAAGAACATCGCACTTGTATAGACCCAATATATACTCCTTCTATCTTTCTGCTTTCCCTTCTTTGCTTAGAATTGGGTTTACATGTGAGCTCTTGATATTCATGCAAGTGGTTCTCTTTTCTCCGAAGGTCTCTTTAATTATCCTGTAGGCAGTATCTATCTTACCCCTAGTGATATGTGCCTCTACACCCTTACATGTATGAATGTCAAATATGGACTATAAATAGTTTGGACAAGAAGGGAATAGAAGCTCTCGAAATGTGGTGCTGCAGAAGATTGCTGAAGATTTGATGGGTAGATAACATGACTAATGACGAGGCAGTAAATAGAATTGGGGAGAGGAGAGATTTGTGACACAGCTTGTCTAGACCAAGAGATGAATACGCTAAGCAGATTCAGAAGTATGTAGGCTGCAGTAGGTACTGGGAGATGAAGAAGCTTGCACAGGATAGAATAGCATGGAGAGCTGCATCAAACCAGTTTCGGGACTGAAGACCACAACAACAACAACATCAACAATTGTACAGCTTGGCGTCAAAAGTGGATAATAAAGGGGATAATATATCTGATTTCTACTGCTTCATACTTTTAGGGGATTCCTTTTACTGATGTTAAATACTGACCTCTCTCTAGAACTTTTCTCTCGCACACTTCAACCCACTATATAGCTAATTATTTCTTGATGTTTCAGGACGTATCTCGTTAACCCATACCTTCATTTAGCCAAGTTGTTCATTAAATTCAATTTACTGCCAATGAGAAGCAGTAAATCTATATTAATTACCTGACCTGCCTATTTAAACTTTAGTTCATTTTCTGTAGAATCACAGTTGAAAAGCTAATATTATCTCTCACTAGGCACCGTTGACCACTTCCATGTAATGCTATAGTTACTTTCAGAATGAAACTATTTCTGACGATAAAATTTATAGTACATATTAACCATGTTCTCTTTTCCAGAGTCATTTTCTTTACTTGTTTAGGTCAGTCACGTGTTTTGGTGAATAAATCGATACCCTCACCTGCTGTATCACATGCGTAAGTTATTGACATCCGTGCCTATGTAAAACAGCACAGAGCTCTTGTATAAACTCATCTGAATGTTATTATGAGCGTCAAAATCGCCACGCTATAAGAATTTTGCGTCATTTAGATCGACCTTTCTTCCATAAATGGGTTCAGAAAAACATGATTACCCTTTACAATTACATTTCACGTCAGCATCATTCCCGTATCTCCTTCTCCCGGTAGGCAGAATTGCTGATGTATGTTCCTGTGCACAGGCGGAGGCGATGAGCGAGCGCAGGCGAATAACGGTTAGACTGTTTTGCGTAATTACAATCTGTAGTAAACAGTTACTCCTATATGCTCCTAAGTTTAAATTTGAAGAAGCAACTAACATATTTCTAAACGTACAAATTTTAGTTGCGATTGTGTGCTCCCCTACAGACACTAACTTTACAACTTTATAACTTATTGCCTTAATGACAGTGTAATATTTAAATCTGATTTACACGATTTTGCCAGAGAGCTTGAAGAGGGATTATTCTATGTCAGGGCGTGTTAGGGGGTGCAAAACGAAACATTAATTTAAACAATAAAGTGAAAATGTAATCCGTATACAGTGAGATTATTATCTCACTATATTTCGTGATTGCTGTGCGTACTGTCATAAGGCTACAATAAAAAGAATTAAAAAAATGTTCATTCAAAACACTTAAACTGTCCGACGACTTTTGTTTCTTTCTAATTCTTTGAATTTAAGCAGAACCTGCTAATGTAACCTGAAAATGACTTTACTCAAATTTAGGAACCTAAGACAAAGATTTTTTTATCTTCAATATTTCCTAAAAAATTGCATTTGGTGGTTTCTGTTTCAACAAACCTCTTTTCTGCCGAAGGTAACTGAAGATGGGAACGAGACTGTATCAATACTGTTGCTGACGCCGTCACCGGATGACAATGGGCAAACCCTCAAGTGTCAAGCCAAGGGCGCACGTGGTGTGCAGGAGAAATCAGTGGAACTTCTTGTCCATTGTAAGTAACACATCCACCGTTTCCTATTTTTCTATCACTGACATTACTTTTATATTAAAAAACTAGCATCAAGCACGCTTATACTGTTTTCGTCATGAAATCGTATTTGCCCCTGTTGAGGTGCCCGTACCGTCTAAGGCGTGTTTTACGTTACGTGTTCCTGATATCTTTCACTTTCATAGCTTCTCTTACTTGTTCATTTCCATAATAACCAGCCTTACAATCAAAAGGATATCGTTTGGCAAACGGACTCCATTAGGAAGAATTTTTAAGAAACACCGTTCATAGTACGATAGGAACAAAATAAAACAAAAATGGATGGGCTAGAAACACGATCGGGCACCACAGTTGTAATGCGTGAACGCTTCAATCACTAGTAAAGCAAATTATTATACATTTACGTGACATTATTGGGATTTAACAGCGATTTTTCAGTTAAGTAAACACCGGCCGGAGTGGACGTGCGGTCCTGGGCGCTACAGTCTGGAGCCGAGCGACCGCTACGGTCGCAGGTTCGAATCCTACCTCGGGCATTGATGTGTGTGATGTCCTTAGGTTAGTTAGATTTAATTACTTCTAAGTTCTAGGCGACTGATGGCTTCAGAAGTTAAGGCGCAGAGTGCTCAGAGCCATTTGAGCCAAGTTATGTAATGTTAGTAACAAACATTTCTTTAAAAATGGGTTTATGATCAAGACTGTTTCAATAATTTTATGAAAGTATTGTCCCAAAACCGCAAGAGAAAACAAATGAACTTTGTGCATGTAAGTTCGTCAACTTCCACGGACAGTGCCAATTTGAATAAAACCAGTTTGCGTATTAGGATGTGTCATTATAAAACAACGAGACAAATAAAACGCCGAAGTTTCGATCGCCTTTGGAGCGGTCGTCTTCAGGTGAACCAACTTCTGGATTCGATGTAGGTTTCCCCTATACACTGTTTATTACAGTTGTCAGGTAGTTACTTACGCTATATTCTGAGATGCCATTGGAGAGTTTGAGGTAAACATTGCTACGGAGGGTTGGCTGTATGGTAAGCTATTGCTTGTGCTATCCGTAGCTGGTAACGAGAGGAAGTGTTTTCCTGCAACGAGACATCGTTGATGCAAGACATTTCTCTTCACTCCGTGCGGGGTCAGTGTTGTAGGTGTATGGTGACAGAGCTACGGTTACTAAAGATGATCAGGTAGTGAGTATGGAAAGGGCTGGTTACAGCCTTGGGAGGTGCTGAGACTAGATTTATTCTCAGACCACTAAGTTGAGAAGGATTTGCTGACTACCGGGAAGATACAAATTTCGGTTTTTCGAGGTTTTTTTCTTTTCCTTTTTTTTTTAATGCGGCCCCAACGAATTCCCATTCTGTGCCAACCTCTTCGTCTCAGAGAAGCACGTGCAACCTAAGTCCTCAATTATTTGCTGAATGTATTCCAGCGTCTTTGTGTCTCTGCAGTGTACAGTTTTTGCCCTCTACAGCTCCCTCTAGTACCATGGAAGTTATTCCGCGATGTCTTAACAGATGTCCTACCATTCTATCGTTTCATCTTGTCAGTGTTTTCCATATTGTCCTTTCCTCGTCGATTCTCCGGAGATCCTCCTCATTCCTTAGCTTATCAGACAATTTAATTTTCAACATTCCTCTGTAACACCACGTCTCACAATCTTTTATTCTCTTCTTTTCCCTTTTTCCCGTACTCCATGTTTACTACTATATTTCGTTATGCTCGTACATTCCCAGAAAATTCTTCCTCAAATTAAGGGCTAAGTTTGATAGAAGTAGAGTTTTATTGATCAGGAATGCCCTTTTTTCCAGTGCTAGCTGGGTTAGTTTGGAGCTCCAACGTTAGGCGCGTTATGGGGTCCCTTAGCGACATGGCTGAGAAGAAGGGTAAGAAATCAAGTGTGCACTCCGTGTGCATACCGGGTGGAGTCATTCCAGATGTGGAAAGGGTCCTCCTGGATGCCATGAAGAGCACAGGGTGCAGGCAGCTGCAGGTGGTTGCTCACGTCGGTACCAATGATGTGTGTCACTTTGGATCAGAAGAGATTCTCTCTGGATTCAAGCGGCTAACAGAAGTGGTAAAGGCTGCCTGTCTTGCTTGCAAGATGAAGGCAGAGATGACCATTTGCACCATAGTCGACAGGACCGATTGCGGAACTCTGGTAGAGAACCGAGTGGAGGGTCTGAATCAGAGGCTCAGAAGGTTCTGCGACCGTGTAGGCTGCAGATTCCTCGACTTGCGCCAAAGGGTGGTTGGGTTTCGGGTTCCGCTGAGTACGTCAGGTGTACACTATACGCAGGAGGTGGCTACACGGGTAAAAGTAGCTGTGTTTCTTGGACGAGGCGGTTTTTTAGGTTAGAGGGTCTCGGGAAAACACAAGAAGATCTTCAGCCACAAAGGGTACAAGCTGAATACGGGAAGAACGTAGATAGGGGAACCATCGGTATAACAGTTGAAAACTGTCGTAGCTGTGTTGGTAAAGTACCAGAGCTCCTAGTGCTAATAGAAAGCAGTGATGTTCTAATCGTTATAAGCACTAAAAGCTGGCTAAAGCTGGATATAAGCTCACCCGAAATTTTTGCGAAGAACCTAACGGTGTTCCGAAAGGATAGGCTAAACACGGTTGGCGGTGGCGTGTTTGTTGCTGTTAGAAGTAGTTTAACTTGTCACGAAATTGAAGTAGATACTTCCTGTGACTTAGTATGGGCAGCCATCATTGTTGGCAACCGGAATAAAATAATAATTGGAACCTTTTACCGACCTCCAAATTCAGATGATAAAGTTGTGGAAAGATTCAAAGAAAACTTGAGTTTGATTTAAAACACGTACCCGACTCATACAATAATAATTGGTGGTGACTTTAATTTACCCTCGATGTGTTGGTGAAAATACATGTTTAATTTCGGAGGTACGCATATAATATCATCCGAAATTGTGCTAAACGCATTCTCTGATAATTATTTCGAGCAGTTAGTTCATGAGCCCACGCGAATAGTAAACTGTTGTGAAAACACACTTGACCTCTTCGCAACAAATAATCCTGAGTAAATAACGAGCAACAAAACCGATTCAGGAATTAGTGAACACAGCGTTGTCGTAGCGAGACTGAATATTGTAATCCCCAAATCCTCGAAAAATAAGCGAAAAATATACCTATTCAAAAAAATACCTATTGTAAAATTTCACTTGACTCCTTCCTAATAGACAATCTCCACTCATTCCAAATTAATAATATAAGTGTAGACCAGATGTGGCTTGGATTCAAAGAAATAGTATCGGCAGCAATTGAGTGATTTATACCAAATAAGTTAACAAACGGCGGAGCTGGTCCTCCATGGTACACAAAACGGGTTAGAACACTGTTGCAGAAACAACGAAACAAACATGCCATATTTAAAAAGACTCAAGATCCCAAAGATTGGCGATCTTTTACAGAAGCTCGAAATTTAGCACGGACTTCAATGCGAGATGCCTAAAACAGTTTCCACAATGAAACTTTGTCTCGAAACCTGGCAGAAAATCGAAAGAGGTTCTGGTCGTATGTGAAGTACGTTAGCGGCAATAAACAATCAATACCTTCTTTCCGCGTTAGCAATTTAGGTAATATCAAAGACAGTGCTGCCAAAGCAGAGTTACTAAACACAGCCTTCCGAAATGTCTTCACAAAAAAAGACGAAGTAAATATTCCTGAGAACAGCTGCCATTATGAGTAAGTAGAGGTAAATTTCCTCGGAGTACTGAAGCAACTTAAATCACTTAATAACAGCACATTTATTCACATGAAGTGTTGAGTGCTATTGACAAGGGATATCAGATCGATTCCGTATTTCTGGATTTCCGTAAGGCTTTTGGTACTGTACCACACAAGCGGCCCGTAGTGAACTTACGTGCTTATGGAATATCGTCTCAGTTATGTGACTCGATTTGTGATTTCCTGTCAGAGAGGTCACAGTCCGTAGTAATTGACGGAAAGTCATCGTGTACAACAGAAGTGATTTCTGGCGTTCCCCAAGGTAGTGTTATATGCCCTATATAAACGATTTTGGAGACAATCTCAGCAGCCGTCTTCGGTTGTTTGCAGATTACGCTGTCGTTTATCGACTAATAAAGTCATCAGAAGATCAAAACAAACTGCAAAACGGTTTAGAGAATAGTGCGAAAAGTGGCAATTGACCCTAAATAATGAAAAGTTTGAGATCATCCTCATGAGTGCTAAAAGGAAGTCGTTAAACTTCGGTTACACGATAAATCAGTCTAATCTAAAAGCCGTAAATTCAACTAAATACCTAGGTATTAGAATTACGAACAACTTAAATGGGAAGGAACACATAGAAAATGATGTGGGGAAGACAAACCAAAGACTGCGTTTTATTGGCAGGACACTTAGAAAATGTAATAGACCTACTAAGGAGACTTCCTACACTACGCTTGTCCGTCCTCTTTTAGAACACTGCTGCGCGGTATGGGATCCTTACCAGATAGGATTGACGGAGTACATCGAAAGAGTTCAAAGAAGGTTGTATTATCGCGAAATATGGCAGAGAGTGTCAGAGATATGATACAGGATTTGAGCTAGAAATCATTAAAAGAAAGGCGTTTTCGTTGCTATGGAATCTTCTCACGAAATTCCAATCACCAACTTTCTCCTCCGAATGTGAAAATATTTTGTTGACACGGACCTACATATTGAGGAACGATTACCACGATAAAAGAAGGGAAATCAGAGCTCGTTCGGAAAGATATAGGTGTTCATTCTTTCCGCGAACTATACGAGATTGGAATAATAGAGAATTGTGAAGTTGGTTCGATGAACCCTCTGCCAGGCACTTGAATGTGATTTCCAGAGTATCCATGTAGTAGTAGCAGTAGATTTCACTGCCCAGGTAGCGGAATTCCTTAACTTCATCTACTTCATTACACCAATTCTGATTTTAAGTTGCGCGCTATTCTCATTTAATCTTCTTCTCGTTACTTTAGTCTTTCTTCGATTTACTCTCAATCTACATTCTATATTTATTAGACATTCGGCAGATACTGTAATTCCTCTTCACTTTCTCTGAGAACAGGACGTCATCAGTGAATCTTATCATTTGTATCCTTTCATCATGGACTTTAATCCTGCACGTGGACCTTTCTTTTATTTCCTTTATTGGTTCTTAGATGTATAGTTTGAACAGTGGGGATGAAAGACTACATCCCTGTATTACACGCGTTTAAATCCGAGCACTTCGTTCCTCGTCCTCCACTCTTATTGTTCCCTTCGGCTCCAGTACATATTGTATATTACCGGTCTTTCCCTAAGTTTACCCCTATTTTGTCAGTATTTCGAATATCTTGCTCCAGTTGTTGCTGTCGAACGCTTTTTTCTGGTCGAAAAATCCAGTAAACGTATTCTGGTTGTTCTTCAGTCTTCCGTCCATTATCAACCGTACCGTCAGAACTGCCTCTATGATGCCTTTACTTTTCCTCAAGTCAGACTGATGATTCTCAGTTTCTTTTCCATTCTTCTGTCTGTTATTCTTGTCAGTAACTTGGATGCATGAGCAGCTAAACTAATTGTGCAATAATTCTCACACTTGTCGGCCCTTGCAGTCTTCGGAATTGTGTGGTTGATGTATTTCCAAAATGGAGATGGTGTATCGCGAGACTCATACATTCTACACACCAACGTGAATAGTTGTCTTGTTGCCACTTCCACCCAGTGATTATAGTACTCTCAATTGAAATTTGATAGGGGACGTTATTAAAGATGAGAAGTGGCTGTACAGTGCGTAGATTTGGGCTTACTGAAATGCTACGTAGTGTTGTGAGGTGCAGAAGAAATATGCCTTGAGGATGCAGTCAGTTAGGGAGTCTCCCTGCTTGAGGAAAACTCCGCCAATGTTGGTGCAGATCAGAATGCAAAGTAAGTATTTTCCTTAAAAGCTTGTAAGGAAGTAAATAAACGGTTACTGGACCTTGCCTCTGACATTATTTCTTTGTCACAGCATTGTTTATTTGTCGAAGAACTACGACGATTTTCTTTGGTTTCTTGTAGATGGGAGAAGTGGTAGTTTATGCAAGTGTAATGTTCCGCACAAAAGCTGGCTTATGAATACACTGTTAAGAGTAAATGTTCGTAATTCTGTCCAGACTTGATGCTGTGCTAGGCACGGTTCTTAAAAAAGGCGAGAAGTTAACTTTAATTGAAGTTTTCAGTAGCTAAAAGATCGTTTGTTACACTTAGAAAGAGGTGTACAGAACGAATATAAAATAAAGACAGAGGATAGAGACACAGAAGAGCGGTGCTTAGCAGACAAACACCCAACATTGCAAGAAAGAAGAAGTTTTCAATAAAAACTTTCTAATGAAGAAAAAGGGGAGTGTTAATGGAAATGTGTCAGTATTTCATCTACATCTACATCTACATCTACATCTACATTGATACTCCGCAAGCCACCCAACGGTGTGTGGCGGAGGGCACTTTACGTGCCACTGTCATTACCTCCCTTTCCTGTTCCAGTCGCGTATGGTTCGCGGGAAGAACGACTGTCTGAAAGCCTCCGTGCGTGCTCTAATCTCTCTAATTTTACATTCGTGATCTCCTCGGGAAGTATAAGTAGGGGGAAGCAATATATTCGATACCTCATCCAGAAACGCACCCTCTCGAAACCTGGCGAGCAAGCTACACCGCGATGCAGAGCGCCTCTCTTGCAGAGTCTGCCACTTGAGTTTATTAAACATCTCCGTAACGCTATCACGGTTACCAAATAACGCAGTGACGAAACGCGCCGCTCTTCTTTGGATCTTCTCTATCTCCTCCTGGTACGGATCCCACACTGATGAGCAATACTCAAGTATAGGTCGAACGAGTGTTTTGTAAGCCACCTCCTTTGTTGATGGACTACATTTTCTAAGCACTCTCCCAATGAATCTCAACCTGGTACCCGCCTTACCAACAATTAGTTTTATATGATCATTCCACTTCAAATCGTTCCGTACGCATACTCCCAGATATTTTACAGAAGTAACTGCTACCAGTGTTTGTTCCGCTATCATATAATCATACAATAAAGGATCCTTCTTTCTATGTATTCGCAATACATTACATTTGTCTATGTTAAGGGACAGTTGCCACTCCCTGCACCAAGTGCCTATCCGCTGCAGATCTTCCTGTATTTCGCTACAATTTTCTAATGCAGCAACTTCTCTATATACTACAGCATCATCCGCGAAAAGCCGCATGGAACTTCCGACACTATCTACTAAGTCATTTATATATATTGTGAAAAGCAATGGTCCCATAACACTCCCCTGTGGCACGCCAGAGGTTACTTTAACGTCTGTAGACGTCTCTCCATTGATAACAACATGCTGTGTTCTGTTTGCTAAAAACTCTTCAATCCAGCCACACAGCTGGTCTGATATTCCGTAGGCTCTTACTTTGTTTATCAGGCGACAGTGCGGAACTGTATCGAACGCCTTCCGGAAGTCAAGAAAAATAGCATCTACCTGGGAGCCTGTATCTAATATTTTCTGGGTCTCATGAACAAATAAGGCGAGTTGGGTCTCACACGATCGCTGTTTCCGGAATCCATGTTGATTCCTACATAGTAGATTCTGGGTTTCCAGAAATGACATGATACGCGAGCAAAAAACATGTTCTAAAATTCTACAAGAGATCGACGTAAGAGATATAGGTCTATAGTTTTGCGCATCTGCTCGACGACCCTTCTTGAAGACTGGGACTATCTGTGCTCTTTTCCAATCATTTGGAACCCTCCGTTCCTCTAGAGACTTGCGGTACACGGCTGTTAGAAGGGGGGCAAGTTCTTTTGCGTACTCTGTGTAGAATCGAATTGGTATCCCGTCAGGTCCAGTGGACTTTCCTCTATTGAGTGATTCCAGTTGCTTTTCTATTCCTTGGACACTTATTTCGATGTCACCCATTTTTTCGTTTGTGCGAGGATTTAGAGAAGGAACTGCAGTGCGGTCTTCCTCTGTGAAACAGCTCTGGAAAAAGGTGTTTAGTATTTCAGCTTTACGCGTGTCATCCTCTGTTTCAATGCCATCATCATCCCGTAGTGTCTGGATATGCTGTTTTGAGCCACTTACTGATTTAACGTAAGACCAGAACTTCCTAGGATTTTCTGTCAAGTCGGTACATAGAATTTTACTTTCGAATTCAATGAACGCTTCACGCATAGCCCTCCTTACGCTAACTTTGACATCGTTTAGCTTCAGTTTGTCTGAGAGGTTTTGGCTGCGTTTAAACTTGGAGTGGAGCTCTCTTTGCTTTCGCAGTAGTTTCCTAACTTTGTTGTTGTACCACGGTGGGTTTTTCCCGTCCCTCACAGTTTTACTCGGCACGTACCTGTCTAAAACGCATTTTACGATTGCCTTGAACTTTTTCCATAAACACTCAACATTGTCAGTGTCGGAACAGAAATTTTCGTTTTGATCTGTTAGGTAGTCTGAAATCTGCCTTCTATTACTCTTGCTAAACAGATAAACCTTCCTCCCTTTTTTTATATTCCTATATATTTCAACCTGAAATAGACAGTGTATTTCCTACTGTATTTGACGGGACCAGCAGCACAGTCACAAACGTTTTCGACAGAATATTCTCTAGTTGATAGGCACAGTATAAGATAGATTTTTGATGACGTTTTGGATCTCTATCAGCGAACAGAAATACTGAAAGGAAAGAAGACAGGTCATGTGAGTTGGAATTTTCTCCTGGTGTAATAATTCTTGGTAGTCTCCTCGGGTCTGCTCCCGGATCGTAAAATCACAATGACTCAATAACTGTCAATAGATCTGAAGTGATGAGTGTTTCCTTTCGAGTACCAAGATTAGGGCACTACTCTGAGTCGCCAAAGAAGATTTGGGGCTTAAGAAACTTGGAGTTCATAGAATTCGGTGTGAATGTGACAAAGCTTACATCAGCCGGTATATTCGCACAGTTCAAGGCAGGAGGGCAGAACGTCACCATCACACGAGTGAAGAATCGGCGACTGCGGAGTACCTTACGGTTTTGGAACGGTGTTCACAGAAAGGTAATTGAAATTAGATTGGAAGACGATCAGAACAATGGAGACATGAGTTTATCTTATAGTAGGACCAAGAACTCGGTACTATCGCGCCTTCAAAATAACGTTCTCTGGTGCAACCTGCGTTAGTGTTTGAGAATGATCTTTGAGTGACGCATATCGTTGGCGCCAGTGCAGCGTCAGAAACCCACTCTTGGGGAGAGCACCAGATGTTGGTGGAGCATGCACTCTGTGCGAAATGGGTACTTATGTAAGACGACATTTCGCTACCTTGTAACACTGTGGACAAAGACAGTCCTACCACACTGTCTTGGGGTACTCTGGAAGTTACATTTAGATATGTCGATTTGGTTCCAGTAAGAGCGACGTGTTCAGTTCTGTCTGCAAGGAAATCTCCAGTCCAGTCGACAATCTGGTCCGATACTCGGTATGCTCGAAATGTTTTCATTAAACGGCAGCGCGGGACGGTATAAACTGTCTTCCTGGCGTCAAGGAACACGGCACCATGCTGAGATCCGTTGCCTACGTCGCTACGGATCGCAAGGAAGAACAGAGCGAGCTCAACTTCGCAAAATCTCTGTTTGTGGAATACATGTTGATATTTACAGGAGAGATTTTTCATTCTCCTAAAACGACTAAGTTCTTGAGTACAAAACAAGTTCCATAATTTTACAACAGATGGGCGCGAACAATATAGGTCTGTCATTATGTGCCCCTGTCTTACAACTCTTCTTGGTAACGTGAATGACCTGCGCTTTCTTACAGTCGCTAGCTACCCTTTGTTGCTCCAGCGATCTACGAGAAACTGCTAATAGGAGGGGGAGTTCATTCACGTAAACTTTGTAGATTCTTGTAATTCTTCATGCTTTCCTGGCGATCTGTTGACATCTTGGATATTCAAGATGTTGTAGAATCTTATCTCATCTGGTCTTGATGGCTTTTCACTACTAAGTGATTGCAGTTGCTTTTCTGTTCCACCGAGCGAGGTGGCGCAGTGGTCAGCACGCTGGACTCGCATTCGGGAGGACGACGGTTCAATCCCGCCTCCGGCCATCCTGATTTAGGTTTTCCGTGATTTCCCTAAATCGCTTCACGCAAATGCCGGGATGGTTCCTTTGAAAGGGCACGGCCGATTTCCTTCCTCATCCTTCCCTCACCAGAGCTTGCGCTCCGTCTCTAATGACTTCGTTGTCGATGGGACGTTAAACACTAATCTCCTCCTCCTTTTCTGTTCCACGATCAGTTATCGCAATATATACCATTTCAACGGCCACACGGTTACGAAAAGGAGGGAACCAGTTATGATTTTCCACGGTGGAATGAGGTATTTCGGCTTTCTCTGTGTTACTTTCCGTTTCGGTGTCAGTGTGGTCAAAGTGAATGAAAAGTGGATTTCGAACTGCTTACTGATTTTATGTAGGTCCAAAACCTCTTAGGGGTATCAGTCATGTCGGTGGACTAAATTTTAGTACAAAAGTCATTGAACGCTGCTCTTACCCCACTTTACGCTTCGTTCAGCTTTGTCAGCTGAGTTTGTCTGTACTTCAGTGTGTGATGAAACTCTATTGGTTTGCTTATCATTATTCTGAGACGGGGTCTGTCCCATTCATTAAAACCTTGTTCGGAACATATTTGTCTAACCATACTGAATGACGCTACTCATTTTTTTTAAATTTATGCTCAACATCCTTATCCTCAGCACTGAGTTCTTGATGCTGATTACCTAGATATCAGGCAATTCGCATCCCATCACTGTTCCTAAGCAAAAATAATTTCTTATCTTTTTAACGTTACTTGTAATACCTGTAGTTATAGCTGCTATCACAGCCTTACAATCACTGATACTTCCCCTTTGTTAACTATGAAGCTCATGCCTGCCTGTTGCTAGGAGATCTAGGACGTTACCTTCTAGAAATGTTTCTCTAATTATCTGCTCGAAGTAATTTTCGGAAATGACATCCAGAATAATGTGAGACGAATCCCAGTCTCTTGCACCAGTTCTGATTGCATGATTCTCCCATTCTATACCAGGCAAGTTGAAGACTGCCTATATCGATCAGGAAAATTACTAACGATATTCTGCACGTTCTCTCTGAAGTGCTCTACCACTACAGCTCCAGACCTTGGCGGTCTATAAAAAGCTTCCTATTGCCATTTTGATCGACCTTTGATGCTTATCTTCACCCATAATAATTCAAATTCTGGATCCGAGATAACCCCGCTGGATATTATCGCGTTCTTTACTACGAGTACATTAAATAAGCCGTCATAACTGACGATAAACACATCTGCACGATGTTCTGAACTTAGGATTTCTTTGCTGTCCATTTCCGGTTTCTATAACTTTCTCTTCTATAACTTTCTCTTCCTGATACTACCTGGACATTGTGACCTACAATAATCGATGCTAATTCTTGTACCTTTCCTGTTGCCAACCTGCTGGGACAAGCATTCGATGAGAACACCGTGGTTGACGTAACTACCATTCCGGCCGGGGGTTTCTGTATGATGGGTTCCTGTAGCTTAAAAGACCAACATGCATACGCCGCATGGAGTCCAGTAAACTAGTAGCTGCTTCCTGCACGTGGTGAACACCTGATCCACTAAGGGAAACGATTCAAATCTTCACCCTACACCTGAAGGTGATAAATTCGCAGTCGATATCGTCAAAGAGTAGTCTCAGCCTCTTCTTTAGAGGTCCTGGTTTAGACCTTCTACTCTGCCCGAAACAAGAAGACAGCGATCGACCGTACAAATAGTTAACTTAGCCTGCACTCCACCTGTGGTGCGAGTTGCCATCACCAGATCCGGCATTCGCCGAAAGGAGCCGAGAACGGCCACAGAACTCAAGCAGCAGGCGTCAGTAATTCCGACGTGTGTCACTATCCCCAGTCAGCTGTACGCACTGCTCTCGACAGCCGCCAGCGGAGTTCATTCACGTCATGGAAGAGACTCTTGCGAACATATCGAGTGCACACAGGCATTCTCCCCAACCCAGCGTGCTATATCCATGACGTGCCCCATCACCCACCTAATACTGCAGCTCCAAATGACTGCACATGTCCGGTCTGAGCATGAAAGTCAGACGCTAGACCCACAGAAGAGGCATCCTGCGATGGCTGAGAAATGTTGTGAACGCAGGATAACACCTCGTACCTGTTACTAAGGCCTAAGGAGCCAGCAGTGCAATCTGTTCCCTCTTTCGCCTTCCACCCTGTGACACGCAAACCCACCTCTGTCTACCATTCACTGTTGAGTGAGCACGGAATGGTCAGATATTGTGTATCGGAAGACAAAGCGACAACCAAGTCACCAGGGGATACCATCGCACCAAAGGTGTTGCAGATCTCGTCGCTGGTACCCCGAAGCCGCTTCAGCTTTGATCAGCATCCAGAAAACTGTTGACTATGGCCAATACAGCTTTCAGCTGTTTACAGACATCAGCCAATTCCCCTCGTGAATGCCGGAACAAGCACCGTCTCAAACTTTATTGTACTGTGTAAAAAAACTGAATAACATGTCAGAAGAATGCAAGAATCATATGTCCCCAGAATATCTAAATATGACTTATGTACTTTCTCAAGTACTTTCTGTTTCCAGATCCCCCGATTGTCGCTCTGTATATGGATCGTCCTCCGCGTCCCGACGGCATACGCGAATGGGATAACATCACTTTGAAGTGTTATACACAGTCAAATCCGCCCACGTGGAGTGTGAAATGGATGTTACAGGTCAGTATGCAACTGAAACATTTTGATTTATTCATGACATTCAGTAGTTCTGGACTATGCTAACCAGGAACGTATGCCATATCTATATCTTTAACAAATTTGTACAGACACCAGATGGCAGTTATAAGAGTCGGGGGACATGAAAGGGAAGTATCAGCTTTTGTTGATGATCATCTTATATCCTCCATTCTAGACAATGTCCATTCCGTTCAACTGCTCTTCCAAGTCCTGCGCTGTTTCTGACAGAATTACAATGTCATCGGCGAACCTCAAAGTTTTTATTTCTTCTCCATGGATTTTAATACCTACTCATTGCCACCTTCAGAATTTGAAAGAGAGTATTCCAGTCAACATTGTAAAAAGCCTTCTCTAAGTCTACAAATGCTAGAAACGTAGGTTTGCCTTTTCTTAATCTAGTTTCTAAGATAAGTCGTAGGGTCAGTATTGCCTCACGTGTTCCAATATTTCTACGGAGTCCAAACTGATCTTTCCCGAGGTCGGCTTCTACCAGTTTTTACATTCGTCTGTAAAGAATCCGCGTTAGTATTTTGCAGCTGTGACTTATTAAACTGATAAATCGGTAATTTTCACATCTGTCAACACCTGCTTTCTTTGGGATTGGAATTATTATATTCTTCTTGAAGTCCGAGGGTATTTCGCCTGTCTCATACATTTTGCTCACCAGATGGTAGAGTTTTGTCAAGACTGGCTCTCCCAAGGCCGTCAGTAGCTATTTGGGGAGCAAAATAACTGATGATGGTCGAAGTAGAGAGGATATAAAATGTAGACTGGCAATGACAAGGAAAGCGTTTCTGAAGAAGAGAAAATTGTTAACATCGAGTATAGATTTAAGTGTCAGGAAGTCATTTCAGAAAGTAATTGCATGGAGTGGAGCCCTGTATGGAAGTGAAACGTGGACGATAAACAGTTTAGACCAGAAGAGAATAGAGGGTTTCGAAATGTGGTGTTACAGAAGAATGCTGAAGATTAATTGGTAGATCACATAACTAATGAGAAGGTATTGAATAGAATTGAGGAGAAGAGGAGTTTGTGGCACAACATGACTAGAAGAAGGGATCGGTTGGTAGGACATGTTCTGAGGCATCAAGGGATCACCAATTTAGTGTTGGAGGGTAGCGTGGAGGGTAAAAATCGTAGAGGGAGACCAAGAGATGAATACACTAAGCAGATTCAGAAGGCTGTAGGCTGCAGTAGGTACTGGGAGATGAAGAAGCTTGCACAGGATAGAGTAGCATGGAGAGCTGCATCAAACCAGTCTCAGGACTGAAGAGCACAACAACAACAACAACAAATAAAAACGCAACTAACGATACATACATGACTTCGACGCTTGTGTACATCACAGAAAAAAATGATTACAAGTAGTAAAACGACTCCAAAGTGTTCATTCTTATATGCGTTTTGATTATTTTTAGATTGTGGCTATTTGTATTGTATTGTCATTTACTCGCCAGTTGTGGTGGTCATGTGCAACATACTCATGTCAGACAGATAACAATTTACGGTTCGATGCGCAGAGTATATTTACATAGAGAGAGAAACATTAAAGAAGATATAAATGGGGGGTGGAACATCACACATTAAACGAATCCATCTTTACTAGTGTTCATAGTACCATTGTAGACAAAACGCCTCATAATACGAACCATTTGATAAAAGCAGCCAAAAGTCAATCCGTGACTGGACTTGAAAGGGAGGAAACAAACCGTTGATATCCGATGCTCGCTCTGTAACTCCCTGTGCCACTTGTACCGGGCTTGCTTATTGGCTGTCAGTGGGCTTGCTGCCAACTTAAAATCTGAACTGATCTCAACGGCATGACTGCGAAATTTAATGTTAATTTTTTTTATATCACTCCCAGTTGTAATACTAAAAACTACGAGGGTTGCCCATAAAGTAATGCACCGCCTTATTTCTTCAACGATTCTTTATTGAACATAACAAAAGTTACACAGGTGTAAGAATGGTGTTTTATCTACAAATCGTATTTTTCAACGTGATCTCCATCCCCTTCTTCGGCCAGCGCGAAAGAAGGGCGTATATGACCTGTCGTGAAATACACTACTAGCCATTAAAATTGCTACACCACGAAGATGACGTGTTACAGACGCGAACTTTAACCGATAGGAAGAAGATGCTGTGATATGCAAATGATTAGCTTTTCAGAGGATTCACCCAAGGTTGGCGCCGGTGCCGACACCTACAGCGTGCTGACATTTCTCATACGCAAAGAGCAGTTGACCGGCGTTGCCTGGTGAAACGTTGTTGTGATGCCTAGTGCAAGGAGGATAAATGCGTACCATCACGTTTCCGGCTTTGATAAAGGTCGGATTGCAGTCCATCGCGATTGAGGTTTATCTTATCGCGAATTTGCTGCACGCGTTTGTCGAGATACAACGACTGTTAGCAGAATATGGAATCGGTGGCTTCAGGAGGGTAATATATGACGCCGTGCTGGATCCCAACGGCATCGTATCACTAACAGTCGAGCCGACAGGCATCTTATCCGCATGGCTGTAACGGGTCGTGCCGCCACGTCTCGATACCTGAGTCAACAGATGGGGACGTTTGCAAGACAACAACCATCTACACGAACAGTTCCACGACGTTTGCAACAGCGTTGACTATCACCTCGGAGACCAGGGTTGCGGTTGCCCTTGACGCTGCATCACAGACAGGAGCACCTGCGATGGTGTACTCAACGACGATCCTGGATTCACGAATGGCAAAATGTCATTTTTTCAGATGAATCCAGGTTCTGTCTACAGCATCATGATGGTCACATCCGTGTTTGGCGACATCGCGGTGAACGCACATTGGAAGCGTGTATTCGTCATCGCCATACTTGCTTATCACCCGGCGTGATGGTATGGGGTGCCATTGGTTACGCGTCTCGGTCACCTCTTGTTCGCATTGACGGCACTTTCAACAGTGGAAGTTACATTTAAGATGTGTTACGACCCGTGGTTCTACCCTTCATTTGATCCCTGCGAAACCCTACACTTCAGCAGGATAATGCACGACCACATGTTGCAGGTCCTGTACGGGCCTTTCTGGATACAGAAAATGTTCTACTGCTGCCCTGGCCAGCACATTCTCCAGATCTCTCACCAATTGAAAACGTCTGGTCAATGGTGGCTGAGCAACTGGCTCGTCACAATACGCTAGGCACTACTCTTGATGAACTGTGGTATCGAGTTGAAGTTGCATGGGCAATTGTACCTGTACACGCCATCCAAGCTCTGTTTGACTCAATGCCCAGGAGTATCAAGGCCGTTATTACAGACAGAGTTGGTTGTTCTGAGTACTGATTTCTCATTATCTATGCACCCGAACTGTGTGAAAATGTAATCACAAGTCAGTTATAGTTTAGTATATTTGTCTATTGAATACACGTTTGTCATCTGCATTTCTTCTTGGTGTAGCAATTTCAATGGCCAGTAGTGTAGCTTCTCATTGTCCTCGAAATGAGTTCTACGAATGCCATCGTTTAATACCCCAAACAAGTGGAAGTCCGAGGGGGTCTAGGTCAGGGCTGTAGGATGTATGGGGTAACACTGTCCAAATCTGTTTTGTGATGTGTTCAGCAGTCGTCAGTTGCAACAAAATATCTCCTGGGTTGCTGTGGCGCCGAAGTCAACGGAAGTGCGTCTTTAGTTTTCTTAATGTGTTGACATATGCTTATGAATTAATGGTACCACCTCTTGGCATCACATAAATGATAATCGCGCTTTCACAGTCCCAGAAAACGTTAATCATGACCTTACCGGCGGAAGCAGTTGCTTTGAATTATTTCTTCTGTGATGAGTGGGAATGGCGTCATTCCATTGATTGTCGTTTTGTTTCGGGGTCAAAATGGTGAACTCAGGTTTCATGACCTGTCACAATCCGGGACAAAAAAGCCTCTGCCTCAGCTTCGAAACGTTGCAACAAATCAAGACAAATGTTTTTTCTTTGCGATTTTTGATCCATCGTTAGACACTGTGGGACCCGTCTTGCACACCCATTAGAATATCCCATAGTGTGAATAATTGCATCCACATTTTCTTTGCTGATTGACAAAAGAAGCACGAACTCCTGAGTTGTAATACGTCTGGTCTCACGAATGACAACATCAGCTCACTGGAACTTGTCAAGTATGACAGCCGTGGATGGTCTCCCCGAACGCTGCAAATCGTGGAGCTCCGTCGAACCGCCTTCTGGCGACCTCACCCACCGTGCCCATCGACTAACTATACCTCTGTCGACAGCAGATGCTCTGTGCAAGTGTTTACAAATATTCTCCATTGTTTCTTTCTCTTCAGTGAGAAAGTCAATGACGGCACGTTGCTTGTAACGTACATCACCTACAGACGCCATTTTGAAACTGTCCTGCAGCTACGCTATCTGTCGGAAGTGACGGAAACTTGGCGCGTCTGACACAGGAGGCTTCAAAGAATACATACGTAACGTTTCGCATTCGTAGCATTGTTTTCCGCCGAGAAAAAAATGCTGTGCATTACTTTCTGGGAAACCTTCATATATACGCGAACATAATAAGTAACTACACGGCGTAACGCAATTACAGGATCCCTTTTCCGGAATCCCGTAATTGTCTCCCATTACGCCGCAGAAGTTTGAAATTTGGCTTGAAGGTGCCTACAAAGTTCCTATGTAATGGTGCAAAAGCCGTCATCCTCGGGCACGCGACACTTCAGACTGCAAGGTGTCGACACATGCAAATACAAGACAGATCACTGATGTTCGTATGACGTCTAAGGTCGCATTTGATCGAAATTTCATCACAATTCTGCCCATGGGCGTGCCTCATATGGGAATGTTGTCGCACGCCGTCGTTCGCGCATTTTGCTCCTGCTCCTGACGCCTTTGCGACTGAGGCCAGATCAGTGGCACCCAGCGCTGAAATCACATGGTTCTCTCATGGGTGGCTGATGAAAGCATTTCAGATACACCAGCGCTCAAATTGACATTAGAGCGAGAATTCATAATGCGATGATTAACTGGATAACATTCTTAAGTACTTTTCGTGCTTATTTATGTGTAATTTGTGCTACTACTCACTTTTTTTATTTTTTGTTTTATGTTTAACTTAACATAATACAGCGCGTTTCGAACATGTTCTGTTCATCTTCAGGCGTTTATACATATATGCATACAGAGAAATATAATGGTTCTGTATTTACGAAATACGTTTACCACTTGGCTGGTTGAATCATAATTTTTGATGCTGCTTACACCCCCGGCCGATTCAACCACTGTCAAAGAACATTGTACGTCTGAAATGTCGCTATCGACCGTGAAATATGTGGGAATCAAAGCCCAAAGGAAAGAGATTGTTTCACGGACCCCTTTTAATGTCGATTCTGAGCGGTGGTGCATCCACAAAGTTTTCCTCGTCCACCCATCAGAAAACCACATGATTTCAACGCTGAGCTTAACGGTTCTGACCTCAATTGCATAGGGATAAAACGTGTGTGCGAGGTCGTGCGACGACATTCCAGTTATACGATACGCCCTCGGTGGCGCTGGACGGACACTTGGAGTTAACATAGGAAATCTGGCCTAGTTTTCGTTACATCTTGGAGCTTGAAGCGTCATAGAGCCCGAGTGTGACATCTCAGGGTGCCATGCTTTTGCAAAGGAGGAAGGTGCCGAATTCAAAAGTTCCGCTGCTTAATGGAAGAAGATTACTTGGTTTCGACAAGTGATCCTTTAATTACGTTGCGTAGTGGACTTTATTTACACCTGCTAACAAACGTTGTTCAAGTAGTACCTGTTACGTAATAATTTTCAGTTGGTACCTTTAGTTTCAGTTTCATGGATGGTGGCGAATGCTTTGGAAACCCAATCTCAGTTGGAGGCTGTTTAATGTCTTTGAAAGGCAAAAAAATTTGGTTTTCAGTATTTCGTACAGTAACTGATCGTATTAAAAAAAAAAGAAGTTATCTACTCATTCACAAGTATAACTCAAGTTAAAGATTTAACACAATAAATTAAGCATTAAAATTACGTCCTATGTACCTACCTGGAAGTAGCGTAGGTCACGTCATGTAAATTACCCTGAACGTATTCATACAGTATTGTGAATAGAGCACTTAGCCACTTCCAACTGTTTTATAGATAATTTAAAATCTTTTAGTAATTATTTATGACTGACCTCCCTCCCCAGCCCAAAAAATAGGACGAAAAATGCTTATCGTTCACTACTGTTTAGCTGTTCATTCAGTAAAACTTCAGCCTCAAGCATTATATTTTTTGGTGGTACTTGTCCACTACTAAGACCTTTTGCAGACTCCATGCACATATACTTTTGAATGTACCTGCAGAACTTATAGCAGTTTACGTTACTTAGTACAGATTATGTCACGTTATAAAGGTTGGGATGCGTGAAAAAGTGCAATGTCTCCAAAGATAAAATTTTACATGCTTAACGTCTAATATTTAACGCAGTAATTCATTTGTAATGTAATCTGATGTCGCCCGCCCGGTTAGCCGTGTGGTCTAACGCACGGCTTTCCGTATTGGGAAGGAGCGCCTGGTCCTCGGTACGAATCCGCCCGGCGGACTTCTGTCGAGGTCCGGTGAGCCAGTTGGTCTGTGGATGGCTTTCAGGCGGTTTTCCATGTACCTCGGCGAATGCGGGCTGATTCCCCTTATTCCGCCTCAGCTATACTATGTCGGCGATTTCTGCGCAAAGAACTTTTGCACGTACGCGTACACCACCATTACCACGCAAACATAGGGGTTGTACTCGTCTGGTGTGAGACGTTCCCTGGAGGAGTCCACCGGAGGCCGAACCGCACAATAACCCTGAAAGAGTGGTTCGGTGTAGGGCGGCGGAGGGGTGAAGTGGACTGCGGTAGTCATCGTGTGTGAAGTGCTGTAATTACCTTGTGTACCTATGTTAATTGCTACATTTACATGAAAGACGCCACTATGATATGTACATATAGAAAATATTTACATTTGTACAACACAAAAATTATGGTAAACAAAAACTGATAGGCGCATCTGCTTACATATTTAAATGCTATCACTTTAACTGGTCTTCTTTCTTCAATAAGAGTGAAAAAAAAAACTTATTACAAGCACAGGTAAATACTAATTTTCTTGCCTTACAGTTTATGTAAGCCTAGGCAGTATGGATGCTACAAAATATCTACGCCTGGTATTCATTCGATTGTTAGTCAGTCGAAGAAAAGGAACGAATGCTCACACTTCGTTTCCCCTAACACGATCTGCAGCCAGCAAATGGGCTTAGGTCTAGGGCTAAATGCAACAAGAATCATGAGTTCGCTTACCTTAAGCGTCAGGACTTGTTCACGCTCATTAACTCTGAGAAACAGTCTGGCCGATAAGGCACTGGTATGGTAACCATTAAATCACTGAGTCTCATTTTCAGTAATGCCGATCCCATTACTAAAACAGACGTAAACTGTATTCCATGGGCCTACAGAACGAGCCTGTGGGGTTCCCGTCGGTCTCGTTTAGTTTCTTGATTGTGTATGAATGTCTGCAGGGTGAACCTTACCGAAAGTCCTTTCACACTCACAGCTACATTAGCAATTTTCTCACCTGCCAGAATGGAGACTGTGCTACTGTTGGTTTGGCCGTCAAAAATGACGACTGGAATCATGCCCATCCGGTCTTCATGGTTTCCGTTTCTCGTGTGACGTTACGGGCCTGTGACTACACCACCTTCACCTGTAATCAGTTCTACGCTGGTCAAGCATGCTGGGACAGTTTCCGGTAAGTGGAAATGTCGTTTGCTGGCATCGCGTGATCGCCCATTGTTATCTGAATATTGAAGCTGTGCACTAAGTGCTGACTTCTCATCACAATGTACCAAATTAATGTTATCTTCAGAAAAGAACGAATCCAGAATTCTCATCCAGTGCATTTAATTGTTTTTCTCGCGTCGTGACAGGTAACTTGGATTTTAAAATTCGCAACACGTCGGAAACAGTTACCATCTCACTCTAGTATTTCGTTTTATTTACATATTTTTCTATGTACCAGGGGACACTTCCTGGCCATTCATTGAAAGGTTATTGGTTAAATACTTCCTTCTGCAAGCTTTCTTTAACACCCTACGATTAATAATAGGAAGAAAAGAGCATTCAAAATCTTCACAGGTTTTACATGTTTCTGTAGCCTCTGTGGCCCAGAGTGCTGTGCCATTTTGCATAACCCCACTCACGAACTTTATTTTGTGAATATCACTCTATAAGCGCAGCAATATGTAAATAAGTTATTGAATGAATAAAACGGTTTGGGTTGACTTCTTTGCTGGAAAAAACACTTTCAAATGCTAATGTCAGATCATGGTTTTCTCCAGCATTCCATATGTAATGAGTGGAGTGGCTCCTAAACCAAACACTACATTAGGTATAGCAACGTTATGACGCTGGTCTGTTTTCGGCCCAGCACTCGGCACAGAAGTACAGACGGGTGCAGAAATATCGTTAAAAATGAGTCTTTCTTCTCAATTATTTAATTTACTTCCTCTATGACTCTTTTAATTGTACTAACTTCTTTCACTACAGTTCCTCGCCACTGTTTTATTTCATTGGTGACGAATTCCATGACACTGATCATCTGGGCAGATGTTTGTATTAATTTCTCAGGAATTATGTTACGGACATACATGTTGGTTTTCTTTGTAAATAACTGGAATGCATGTTCATTCCGTATTTGGCACTACTGTTCCCATTGGTAAATCTTATTCTCGATTGTTTGGTCAAACTATCGTTCCTTGTCTTTTAATCAATTGGTTCTTTCCTTTTTCGTCTTTTCTTGATGTCGATTGAACTGCTCTGTTATGAGCTTCTCTTGCCCAATAGATAGGTTTTGTAATTTGTCCAGCAGTCCAATTTGCACTTTGATCTCGTGAATTTGTTGTAACATACTAAATAAGAGAAATTACGTTGATTTGTATAATTAAGTTGGCTTTCACCACTGACCGCGTGTCCCACTTCATTAATATTTTTTTGTTACCTTTATTGTAGGGTTGACGATCCATCCTGAATGCGCGTGATTTATTGCTGAGAAAGAGAAATTTCGTTAATGTGGGTAGATAAATTCGCTCACGACGCCATTAATTCTTGTTTAGTCGGTTGTTACGTTTATAGAAAGGTACTCATTGTTAATGTCAGTGTTACCAGTTTATTTAACTGCTCATCAATATGACTAATGGGAGATATAATTGTTCAGAACTAGACTCCATTTTATATGACAGTTACAAATCTAAAAATTCACAAAACGTTACACAAAATAACAATATGAATTAATAACACAATGATTAGTGTAGGTAAATCAAGCCTATGTAGCGTTCACGAATCAAAGAAAACAGATATGACATGGGTTAATAGAAATAATATTCATATACTTTCTGTTATTTATATGAAAATCGTGAGAGAGTTTCCTTGGCTCTTGGGTGTCCAGCCGGATGCGATCGATGAAGTACCACGATATTTCGGCGAATAACTTTTCCGCCATCATCAGGTGGTTCCGATGGAATAATCTGTCTGCTCATTGTCAGTATTATTTAAGTCTGTCAGTCGGGCTTTTATTCCCTGCACTGACGGTCCGATTGCGTCGCAGGAAGACGAAGTCTTTTGGACTCCCTCTACGATTTTTACCCTCCACGGTGCCCTCCAGTACTAAACTGGTGATCCCTTGGTGCTTCAGAACATGTCCTGCCCAGCGATCCCTTCTTCTAGTCAAGTTGTGCCACAAATTCCTCTTCTCCCCAGTTTTGTTCAGCAGCTCCTCATTAGTTACGTGATCTACCCATCTAATCATCAGCATTCTTCTGTAGCACCACATTTCGAAAGCTTCTATTCTTGTCTAAACTATTTATGGTCCCTGTCTCACATCCATACGTGACTACACTCCACGCTAAAACTTTGGGAAAAGATTTCCTGACGCTTAAATCTATACTCGATGTTAACAAATTTCTCTTCTTCAAAACCGCTTTTCTTGCCATTGGCACTACTTCGACAATCATCAGTTATTTTGCACCCGAAATAGCACTTTAAGTGTCTCATTTCCTGATCTAATTCCCTCAGCATCACCTGATTTCATTAGGCTACATTTCATTATCCTCGTTTTACTTTTGTTGATGTTCATCTTACATCCTACTATCAAGAGACTGTCCATTCCACTCAACTGCTCCTCCAGGTCCTTTGCTGTCTCTGACAGAATTACGGTGCCATCGGCAAACTTCAAAGATTTTATTTCTTATCCATGAATTTTAAATCCTACTCCACATTTTTTCTTTTGTTTCCTTTACTTCTTGCTCAATATACATATTGAATAACATCAGGGATAGGACACAACGCTGTCCAATTCCCTTCTCAATCACTGCTTCTGTTTCATGCCCCTCGACTCTTATAACAGCCATCTGGTTTCTGTACAAATTGTAAATAGCCTTTCGCTCCCTGTATTTCACCCCTGCCACCTTCAGAATTTGAAAGAGAGTACTCCAGTCAATATTGTCAAAATCTTTCTCTAAGTCTACAACTGCTAGAAACCGAGGTTGCCTTTCCTTAATCTAAGTCGTATGGTCAGTATTGCCTCACGTGTTCCCACATTTCTGCGGAATCCTAACTGATCTTCCGCAAAGTCGGCTTCTACTAGTTCGGTAATTTTCACACCTGTCAACACCTGCTTTCTTTGGGACTGGTATTATTATATTGCTTCTTGAAGTCTAAGGGTATTCTACCTTTGTCGTACATCTTGCTCACCGGATGGTAGAGTTTTGTCAGGGATGGCTCTTCTAAGGCTATCAGTAATTCTAATGGAGTCTTGTCTACTCCCGGGGCCTTGATTCAACGTAGGTCTTTCAGTGCTGTGTTAAATTCTTCACGCACTATCATATCTATCATATCTCCCATTTAATCTTCACCTACGTTCTCTTCCATTACCATAACGTTGCTCTCAAGTACATCGCCCTTGTAGAGACCCTCTATATCCTCCTTCCGCCTTTCTACCTTCCCCTCCTTCCGCAAAACTGGTTTTTCATCTGAGCCCTCGATATTCGTGCAAGTGGTTCTCTTTTCTCCAAAGATCTCTTTAATTTTCCTATAGGCAGTATCTATCTTACCACTACTGATATATAACTCTACATCCATTATTTGTCCTCCAGCTATCTCTACTTACCCATTTTGACTTCCTGTCGATCTCATTTCGAGACGTTTATATCCCTTTTTGCCTACTTCAATTACTGCGTTTGTCCGTTAGTATGAGGAATAAAGAAAGCTGGAACAATATTTAATTCCGTCAGCGACTTTCCCACTTCCCCGGAGTAATACCATAAAATAGAATACTAATATACTTCACTCCAGCATCCTGTGCAGTCAGTTTGCTGCCTAAAAGTCCATTATTCCTACTCTTTTTTTGCCAATCGTTTGCCGATGTCTTCCATGTTTTTGGTAGGACACCAGTTAGCGTGAGCTAAATATTTTATTACGTCCCTTCGTTATTAAAATCATCCTTATTACGTGAAACTTCGTGTGAAACTATAGATCTAAAGACAGTGAATACATGCACTCTAGGTTGCATGGAGGTACTATGTATCATTGTATCCTTGGTGGTTGGTTTTCGGTAAATGTTACACCCAGTCACCTCATTATACAAAGTTAGTAATAAATCCAAACATAGTACAGAACGATCTCGTGAGAACTCCAAAAGAAATTTGATAGTAAGTATTTGGTTATTCAGGGCCTTATGTTAATCTAAACGCTGACTCCTGTTCCCATCATAAATGACAATAACATCATCAGTACTCCTTCTGTTTATCACTTGCATTGCGGGTGTTTATTAAAACATTTTTCCTCCAGGTGTGACATATAACCGTTAGTTTATGTGATGGCCAATGGAGAGCCCATTGCCAAACCGGCATTCTGCTGCCATACTTCCTCCCCAAACTTGAAGTAGGAGTTACATTTTACCAGCAGAGTGAGCCACTTCATAAATTCTTTAATATACTCTTCCTCTAAATTACTAGAAGTACGTAGGTAATCTCATTTAAGACCACAACATCATGTATAGGGATATTAGTATACATACTCAGACATCGAAAGAAGCTCCCTGAGGAACCACAAATGTTTGCAAGAGTTAAACAATTTCTTTCCCATTCTTAACCATATAATGCTGAGAATAACAGTAACGCTAGTTGAGGCGCTATTAAAAATCTTGCTAATTCATGGCCTCGGCTTCCTACAGAATTACGAGGTGCATTCAAGTTCTAAGGCCTCCGATTTATTTTCTAATTAACTACTCACCCGAAATCAATGAAACTGGCGTTACTTCTCGACGTAATCGCCCTGCAGACGTAAACATTTTTCACAACGCTGACGCCATGATTCCATGGCAGCGGCGAAGGCTTCTTTAGGAGTCTTTTTTGACCACTGGAAAATCGCTAAGGCAATAGCAGCACGGCTGGTGAATGTGCGGCCACGGAGAGTGTCTTTCATTGTTGGAAAAAGCCAAAAGTCACTAGGAGCCAGGTCAGGTGAGTAGGGAGCATGAGGAATCACTTCAAAGTTGTTATCACGAAGAAACTGTTGCGTAACATTAGCTCGATGTGCGGGTGCGTTGTCTTGGTGAAACAGCACACGCGCAGCCCTTCCCAGACGTTTTTGTTGCAGTCCAGGAAGGAATTTGTTCTTCAAAACATTTTCGTAGGATGCACCTGTTACCGTAGTGCCCTTTGGAACGCAATGGGTAAGGATTTCGCCCTCGCTGTCCCAGAACATGGACACCGTCATTTTTTCAGCACTGGCGGTTACCCGAAATTTTTTTGGTGGCGGTGAATCTGTGTGCTTCCATTGAGCTGACTGGCGCTTTGTTTCTGGATTGAAAAATGGCATCCACGTCTCATCCATTGTCACAACCGACGAAAAGAAAGTCCCATTCATGCTGTCGTTGCACGTCAACATTGCATGGCAACATGCCACACAGGCAGCCATGTGGTCGTCCGTCAGCATTTGTGGCACCCACCTGGATGACACTTTTCGCATTTTCAGGTCGTCATGCAGGATTGTGTGCACAGAACCCACAGAAATGCCAACTCTGGAGGCGATCTGTTCAACAGTCATTCGGCGATTCCCCAAAACAATTCTCTCCACTTACTCGATCATGTCGTCAGACCGACTTGTGCGAGCCCGAGGTTGTTTCGGTTTGTTGTCACACGATGTTCTGCCTTCATTAAACTGTCGCACCCACGAACGCACTTTCGACACATCCATAACTCCATTACCACATGTCTCCTTCAACTGTCGATGAATTTCAATTGGTTTCCCACCACGCAAATTCAGAAAACGAATGATTGCACGCTGTTCAAGTAAGGAAAACGTCGCCATTTTAAGTATTTAAAACAGTTGTCATTCTCGCCCCTGGCGGTAAAATTCCATCTGCCGTACGGTGCTGCCATCTCTGGGACGTATTGACAATGAACACGGCCTCATTTTAAAACAATGCGCATGTTTCTAACTCTTTCCAGTCCGGAGAAAAAAAATCGGAGGCTTTAGAACTTGAATGCTCCTCGTAATAACTGGCCGCAGAGTGGCGGAATGCTAATGAATTTTCAGCGTCCCTCTAAGTGTAAGGGCTCTTGGGTTCATTCTTTTAAAAGTCCTATTCAAGCATTAAATTAATACCGTTAAAAGCTGTCTTGACTTCTGCTAAAAATTTATCGGTTTGATGAAACCTAGCTCGTGTGGTATTGTTACTCACGATAAATTCCTTAACTTTTTCCTCGTTTTTAGCTTGAAATAGAACAACGGAGAATTTCCCCTTATCGTCCCGTCCATGCCGTGTTATGTGCCACCCTTCGCGGTGTTTACCACGAATACGGTCCGCAAGCATTACAGATCAGTCCAGTTACGGTAGCCGCACATCTCGCACGAGTTCGATGTATCAGCGTCTGTATGAAGTCTCCAATGTGGCCGACGTACTGCCACATCACAATCACACTTTAACCAATTCAGAATATGATTACCCGGTATAGTCATTTCGCAGGGGTTGCTGGTGATAGTAGATTCTTAAAGGTGTAGTGTCCTTTGTCCGACAGAAAACAGTTCCCTCCTCTGTAGGCTCTTCGTGACACCGTCCCCTGTCCACACTTGAGCAAGAGAGTAGCAATTGAACTGTTGTCTTCCACGTACTAAAATGGAACACCTACAGCTGTACTTACGATGTTATTTATTATATGGCTACCAGATTTGGTACTTCGATGCACTATCTTCAGGCCTTAACTGACGCTGAGGTGGTAAACCCCATTCTACACACGACTGATCAGTTGCCGACATCTGTGAACTGGTTTTCGCAGACTACCTGTAACAAAGATGTTGTGTCTCCAACCATCAACTACCAAGTTGGTATAATAAACAACGTCGTAAGGACATCTTAGCTGTTCCATGTTATTACATAAGTGAACGGCTGGTCCCTCAAACCACCAATGAAAAGGATGGACATACAGAAACTTCTTGTCTCCCCGGTGCAAGTATGCCAGGTGCCGTGCCACAATGCCGGCTCAGGCTCTGTGTCCGTCGTCCAGATGAAAAAAATCCTGGATCGGTTGCTCAAGATGGGCGACCAGTTCTGTCCAGCTGGCCACATTCTGCTCGGCTCTGCTATGTCCTCTCCTTGCACGCGAACAGAGTGCTCGCTAACGACGAACCCAGGGCTGGCAGACACTTTCTTCCAAGCAAGCAAGTCCTGCTTACAAGTGCTCCACACTGCTCGGCGTGTCCACGCGCTATGAGAGCTCGGTGCGGATCATGCGCTCCTTCTGGCAGCGAAAGTTACCCGGAGTAGCTCGGTGCAAGCCATGCGCGCCTCGTGCCTGTGTTACGTGTGCAGAAGCAGTGTGTGCCGCGACCTATCGATTTTCGCAGCGTGGCTCATATAAAACGACCGGGAAAGTTTCGCTTTGAAGATGGTGTTAATACGTCATAGCACTGCCACCATTGGATAAGAGAATTTGACATCTCATCACTTATTCTCGTACATGCAGATTCGGCGACCTGCATAAACTCGCAGGCGACATCTTATCCAGTTGCATAGACGTGAAGATAGTGATAACTGCTGCTTGTGCCTGTGCCCTGTCACACCACGGTTTCAGCTGTCAGATTATATAAAATACGCGAAATGAGTAGGAAAAACATTAGGTTCTCTATAAAGCTCGTAACAAAGAGCGAAATAGTTCTGAATTAAAATATGTTACTTTCATACTTTGATCCTAATAAACTCAATGTACATCAACCAACATTCCCTGCTTCTTACCTTGTCACAGGTATTGTTCGTTAATAGAGAAAAGTAGCTTAACGCTAGGGTAACCAAACTCGAGGTCAACAGGAGGGTGGGGAGTTGGGGAGCGAACGCCCTCCAACACAGTAGCGTGGTGTTACCAGGTATTTTTCTTTCTAGAAGATGACTGATAAGTCGGTATTATATAGGTTTTTGGCAGGGTTGAAACTGGAACATTTTTATGGGTCCTTACAAGTCGCCAACCATCTTTCATGATATTAAAAATGCGCTATATCTCATGTCTATGAACCCCTCTACAAACTGTCGTATGGGCGTCCTTGACCTAGTGCTGTAATCACACATGTGAAAACTGTACCGTGACGAACAACATTACTATTCCCTCGGTGCCAAAGACCATGGTGAGTGTTGTGGTGCAATTGTTCCACCAGAAGGCAGACGAGTCAGAAGTTTCAGGGCCGTTTGTACCGCCACCAACGAGATGGAGGTGATGACGGTCGGTGGCAGAGTGTGTCTTGGAGTAACACAAAGAACACAATTTAGGGTGGAGCCAAGAAAAAGGGTCGCAAGAAGTTGGTGTGTGGTAGGTTACCAGAGGAGATAACGGTTAGCACTGGTGGGGCTGCCCTACGAAAATAACGTGGTAGATCGGATGCTGTCATTCACTGGCGGACGCAACTCTAGTCAAGGGAAAGAAACAGGTTCAGCATGAGCTACGGAGCGTTATATGTCTGCGTTCACAACTAATGGTGGCATCCTGATGGCATTGTGATTGAGGCGCTGCAGTAATTACAATAGCCAAAAAATTTTACTTTTTCCTGTAAATGGCATGAAAACAGCGAATGTTTATATTTTGGGGTGATCTGATATAGAAAGTGTTACTTAAAACGCAAGATAAAATCTCGTTTTGAATTTATGATAGCCTTACGTTATTGCCTATGTAAGCATACACACGTATTTAGCTTGGTGTTATCCGTCGGAGGAAGGTCACTGAAGGCGCAACCACTTTGGCTGGTTTTTGTAGTTTCTTGCTGGTGATTCGCTGATTAGTGTCCAGCAGTAATTGCCTTCACACATGCACTCCACTTTACTTGGTATCTCATTTGCATGTCTGAAATTTTTTGGTAGAAGCGTTCTCCGTGCCCGTCGGTTACAATACCACTGTTGTTAGGAAAGAAGTCGACGTCAGAATCCAGGAAAAGTTACTATAGGGACATGTTGCACCCCAGTGTACTGTGGCAGTGTAGATGATCTCCCAGTTTTCTCCCTCTCTTCGGACAGAAAGTTTGTTAACATTTGGACAGAGACATCCCAAGCTAACTTTGCATCACTTGTCAGGATCTTTGTACATTTTTCGTATCTGGAGACCAACGAAGACTAAGACGAGGAAATTTCTCACCCAAAGAGAGAAATGCTTCTACTGTTTTGTCCTTGGTCCTAATGAAGTTTCCCATTAGGCCCAATTTTATATGAAGAGCAGGGAGAATTATTTTGTTAATTTCGACAAGTTCTTCGTTCATAATATTGTGATATCGTGGTTCAAGTGATCGATACTTAGGCGAATTTTTCTTTTTGTTGCGAATTGCTTTCCCAGAGGCACAGGAAGCAACAGAATTTTGTGTAAGCGTGTTGTATCCCAGGTAATATGACTATGTCTTTCATATCCCCGGAGATCTGCAGTTAAACTTGACATAGTTCAATCGCAATAACCCCCTGTTTATGTTGTTATATATTTCATTCATGTAAGATTCATGCCCAGTCGGAACATTTGATAACGTGTTGCTATTATGCAGTATCACACGCTTGAGACTTACTTTGAAGGAGTCGACGAACAACCTTCATTGACCACTTTCACAGACAATGCCCATAGCTGCTATTAGCCCTTGTAAATCACTATGAAATACCAGTTTCTGTCCACATTCGAAAAATGGAAGGAATGACGTATGGCGGGACCAGAACGCAGTCACATTTACCGTCTTATAAAGACAATTCCATTGTAGTAGATTTGACACCAACAGTTCAGCTTTACCTTTCGCCAGCTCCTGATCCCTCACTTGGTCATTAAGTTCACACTGTGTTATTTTATGTATCTCTGTACACTCATCGTTACACAAAAAATCGGATCTTTCGAAGAACGGGGCATTGAAGATGATGGTGCATCACTATTTTCACTGCCGTCCTCGTCACTATCACAAACACGTGGGACAGGAACAGGCTGTCTGTCTCCGTGAGGCAATGGCCACATGGCCGACGGTATGTTAGCATATGTCGGAAATGCCATATCTTAATGGAGTTTTCATACAAAAGTAACAATCATGCACATCGTTTGAATGTTCTCCCCAGATGAAGCATATAGCAGAGCCCATGGAAGATATACAATTCAACCGCGAATAAAGATTTGAGACAGAAGATATGCAACATGTATCAGGAGCCCACGGCTTTTCGTGGTCCCGATTTCACAGCCAAACAACAGTCTCTACGCCTTCCTAACATATGGCGTTATTGGCTACCTTTGTGGTTTCAATGTAGCCTGTCCGCAAATGTACCAAAATTGTCAGCGCTCTTTACGTTTTTGCGAGGTGTATTCAATCACAGCAATTACAATGACCTCACACACTAACTACACATCAGTAACACGTTCTACCAGCACACAAACAGAATACAGATTGTTAACAGACTGAAACACAGCTTAAATCAAACGTGCTGTGCTTCTCCCTTCCTCTTTCTCTTCCTGTTGTTGCTACGAACACGGGATAGAAACAGGGAGAAAATATACACAGCCACTGTTGCCAAAAAAATGGCTCTGAGCACTATGGGACTTAACATCTCTGGTCATCAGTCCCCTAGAACTTAGAACGACTTAAACCTAACTAATCTAAGGACATCACACACATCCATGCCCGAGGCAGGATTCGAACCTGCGACCGTAGCAGTCGCGCGGTTCCGGACTGAGCGCTTAGAACCGCTAGACCACCGCAATTGTTGCCTGAAAATCCATCTCTGTGTCTACTATCAGCGGCGTTTCGAAGCCTATACGGGAAGGCATTGACAATGAACGCTAATAAATTACAATTAAATCCACCCACTTTGACTCGGAAACGAGAGTTAATCCGAGCTTTTCATTGTCGTTTTCATTATCGGCGTGGTCGATATTGTTAATAAACGTTTATTTCATCCCAGTTACATTTTCACTGTTGGCTAATGTTACGTGCAAACAAATCAGTGAGTGCAGTCCCAAGTAAATAACTTTATACGTGGAAGTCTGTGGATGTTATGTAACTACTGGTTGGCTATTTGTGGCACGCAGGGCGCGCAATGGTGGATGCTGTCAGGCAGAGTAGGCATAACTGCGTCATTCCACGCTGTAGGCGTGATATAGCGTGTTTAGCATAATATGTCTGTTTGCCACTGTGAACACGAATCGATTGGTTACCTCCAGTGGTTGTAAGACATTACTATGTTATTGATTCTATGTACTGAGCCAGTTGCTCTCATTTGTTGTATTAAGATCTTTTTGCCGTTATGTGAATGAGCTGTTACGTATTTTATTGTATAAGAAGTTATTCGGACATAGGCATCGGCTGTTTATTGGCGTAGAGGATGGGTGCTGTTTTACCAGTGCGTTGACAGTAGTACTAGTAGATAAACTTGTAATTAGATGTTATATTTACTGGTCCCAGATAAGGTTAAGTATTCCTGGGCATCCTAAAATTGACAGTTATTAATTATAGGGGGGGGGGGCGGTAAACTGCGTTTGTAGAATTCACGTTGTGGCGGCACTGTTGTTCGAATAGAGGGGGCTGTGGTCGTAGTTTATAGTGACCTGTGGGAGGTTTGTATTCAACTGTTGTTCAGTTCCGATAATGCAGTAGACACGTGAGAAACGCCCATTTTGTGTTGAAGGGTGTCTCTAGAATTTGCACTCGATCAGCGTGCTTTTCATTTGAGATTTGCAGTACCCCCACGCGGACGTGTTCCTAGACGGCAATCAATTTTAGAATGCATTCAGAACAACAGGTGATGGGTCACGCGAACTAAGAGGGCTTGAGAGAAGGGATACATCACAAAATGTTGAAATAGTTAGAGCAGCAATACTGGATGCGCCTAAACTCTCAGCTCGGAAAAACGCACTTGCTCTTGGCACTTCAAGACGTTATCTCCACCGGATTCTTAATAATGAACTAAATTTTCAACCATGTAAAATGTGCGTGGTCCAGCAATTGTCACTACGGGTTTATGTGATACGAAGAACATCTTGTGAAGACATCCTTGCAACCATATCCAACAACGCAAATGTGTTATTTTCTGATGAGGCACATTTTCACCTCGGTGGGTGTGTAAACAAACAGAATATGTGGTACTGGAGCGACACGAACCCCAGGCAAATTCACCGGAGACCCCTGCACTCAGACCGTATCACTGTGTGGTGCGCCGTATCAGGAGAGGCATGCTTGGCCCTTATATTTTTCCAGGAAAATCTTCGTGCTGTAACTGTGAATTCGGATCGCTACTTAACTGTGCTGCATGAGTTTTTCCATCCGGCTTTCGAGGCAATGCAGTTGCAGGATACCTGGTTTCGACAAGACAGCGCCACCGCACACAAGCGGACTTTGCCATGAATTTTTTGAGGCAAACGTTTCCTGAAAGACGTATCTCTCGGATGAAGGATCTCAACTGACCGACATGATCAACGGACTTAGCCCCATGCGATGTTTTTCTTTAGGATTACCTGAAGTCAAAGACGTATTGCAACCATCCCAACATCCTGGAAGACCTACAGAACAGTGCTGAGGCTGAAATTGCAATAATACCAGAAGACATGCTTCAAAGAGTGCATGGAAATTTCAGAAAGCGACTGCGGCAGGTGTGGATTGTGAAGGTAGACAGACATTGGCAGGCATACCGTTTAAACTATGTAATTAGAAGCTTCCATTATTGTCTAATATGAGAACAATAAGAATGTTAGTTTCTAAGTGTTCATTATTTTTTATCTCATTCCTAAATCAACAATTTACCGCGCACCACCCTGTAGTTGTGGTCGGATGACAGATACTATAAAATGTTATGTTAAAAAAAAGGTCCCGAGTTCGAGTCTCGGTCCCGCACAAAGTTTTAATATGCCAGGAAGTTTCATATCGGCGCACACTCCGCTGCAGGGTGAAAATCTTATTCTGGAAATGTTATGTTCTTACCCGCCTGTCCATCATAGGGCAAGTTTGAATTTGCTGGCCGGCCGGTGTGGCTGATCGGTTCTAGGCGCTTCAGTCTGGAACCGCGAGACCGCTACGGTCGCAGGTTCGAATCCTGCCTCGGGCATGGATGTGTGTGATGTCCTTAGGTTAGTTAGCTTTAAGCAGTTCTAAGTTCTAGGGGACTGATGACCTCAAATGTTAAGTCCCATAGTGCTCAGAGCCATTTGAACCATTTTTGAATTTGCTGCTTAAGAAGTCCTCAAGCTGTACGTTTTGTTTTATTTTAATAGGTTTACTATTTTGTTAACTGAGATTTAGATGTCTAACAAAATAATCTTTAATTTGTGCCCCAAGTCCACACAATCCCCAGCTAAAACCACACTCAATATAATTCCCACGCTACGAGAGCAACAGAGGAGGAATTAAACTCACGGTCGACAGTGTTTCACCGAGTTCTGATATATCTAAATTAATTGTACTGCTTCTGCCAGCTATGAGTAATCATCAGGAACAGAGTTTTAACACGAGGACAGCATCATCTCTTGACCAACTCACACATGAAACGTTATATCCTCAAATTATGTACAGGTGAAAACCTCCACGTTGTTTCGAATTGACGCCCGTTGTGGCCGAGCGGTTCAAGGCACTTCAGTCCGGAACCGCGCTACTGCTACGGTCGCAGGTTCGAATCCTGCCTCGTGCTTGGATGTGTGTGATGTCCTTAGGTAAGTTAGGTTTAAGTAGTTCTAAGTCTAGGGGACTGATGACCTCAGATGTTAAGTCCCATAGTGCTTAGAGCCATTTGAACCACTTGTTCCGAATTTTAATACGGTCTTTCTCTATTTTTTTCTATTAAGCTGTGTGTTCTGTTGTGTGTGTGTGTGTGTGTGTGTGTGTGTGTGTGTGTGTGTGTGTGTATGTGTGTGTGTGTGTATGTGTGTATGTGTGTGTGTGTGAATGTGTGTGTGTGTGTGCTGAAGAAGCTGGGTCGTTCCCTGCGAATGCCGGGATGCTATTACTGCTGCTGTTCTGCTCAACATCTCCTGCACCTGCATGTAGGTGACTGGAGAGTGTGACTTCGTATTTATACAGAACAGTTTAAAAAGCTTGTAAGGGTGTTGCAGGGTATGCTGTGCAGGGACAAAGTAGTTAGGGGAAAAATTGATACAAGCGCTGTTTCAGAGTTCATTGATATTGAAATTAGACAATGAGGCCGTCGCGAGCACAAATTCATGTGGCCGCCAGAAGCAATTAGAGTCTGTTGTTGTCATAAGATAGATGACAGCGCTCGAGATTACTCAGCCTTAGTTTCGGATTCGAGCCTTACTAGCGTTCCACCGAGCGAGGTGGCGCAGTGGTTAGCACACTGGAGTTTCATTCGGGAGGACGAGACTGTTCAATCCCGCGTCCGGCCATCCTGATTTAGGTTTTCCGTGATCTCCCTAAATCGCTCCAGGCAAATGCCTGGATGGTTACTTTGAAAAGGTACGGCCGATTTCCTTACCCGTCCTTCCTTAATCCGATGAGATCGATGACCTCGCAGTTTGGTCTCCTCCCCCAAACAACCGAACCCAACCCCAGCTCCCTTACAACCGTTCCAATTTTTGTATCGTTCAATTGTTCAACACAACGATTTTTTTTCTTAAGAGTTATTTGTCGGTACTATCTACCCTGCAGTACCTTTACAAGCGTTTCACTCTCTTTCTGAGCACCCTGTATATACGAGGGTTGGAACTTAAAAAGTGGCAGCTATTTATTCACAACCGATACAGAAGAGTTACATGTTAGACCTGCTACTGTCCTTCAAAGTAGTCTCCAGCGTTGTGTAGAGCTCGTTGCCAGCGATGTGGAAGGCATAGTATACCATTAACAGAGCCTTTTCTGTTGATGGAGCGAATGGTGCGGTCGAATCTCAGGAACAGTTCTGAAGCGGAAGCCACGAAATGGTTCCTTCATCTTCGGATTAAAATCAAAGTCACAAGGACTTAAGTCGTATTACTGTTCGTTTCTGGAGCATTACCTGCGACCAGCTTTGCGAAAGAAGGGGCGACACTTTCGGCTCAACCCACCCATCATTTTTCATGATAATGCGCGGGCGCATACGGCGCAACTGTGGCCGCTTTGTTCGGTCGATGGGACCATGCACCATACTCCCCGGACTTAAGTCCTTGTGACTTTGAATTGATTCCGAAGATGAAGGAAATAAACAAAGATGAAGGAAATTAGCAAACTTTTTAGGACTCAAGTAGTAAAAAGTGTCTAAAGATAAGCGGGACTCTTCTCTTCCGGGACAGTTTAGGGCTTTAGCCTTTGTCATTAGTAACAGTTGTAAGATAGAACTTGTTTTGAGTTCTGTGAAGACTCGAGGAAACTTCAAATAGTGCTGCACTAGGCAAGTACTACTGTCGGAAATTAATGGATTCATGCTGGTTGTAAATGATGATTGCATGCATACGTGCTGGACAGACTTCCATGATAAGTATGTTAGAGCAAACCAAGTGGTTGATAGTATTTGCTGCATTTTTCTCGGCCTGTGCTTCGCAAATACAGGCAGTACTCTATTTCCACTATCGCCAGATGCTGGTTGTGTTTTACTTCCGTAACATTCAGTACAGAAATATGTGAAGTCCACGTATGTCACCGATTTTTTTTCTATTTTTTTTTTAAACACGAACCTACAGATCTAAATAGAATGAAGACATCCAGATGGCTGCAGGGAGCAGCTGGCTTAACGCGAAGCACCTAATTCCGAGGCATGTGGATTCTCCTAGATAGCGAGTAAGTCATTTGTTCAAGCACCACACATCAAGTAGATTCCCTGATTAATACGCCGAGCGAAACACATTCTTAAAGTGACCCATTATGAACCACAAACCCAGTGGTAATGTCATAGTGTGATTAAACGTCCACAAAATACGGAAGCATATGCAGAGAGTTGAATATTGTTTGATCCCTCATTATGCGTTAATATTTATGGTCTTCACTGTAATGTCAACTTAACATACAGAGCCTTTCCCAAATTCCGGGCTGTCTTGAGCGTGTTGAGTACTGCTAAGCTATTAGGATTAAAACTGAACGCGTGGAGGTGGAGAGAAGAGCGTTATTAATTAACATAATTGATACTTTCGAGCTATAATAACAGCTGACGTCTATAAAATGCATTGTGTTGTACAAATAACCGATAGTACATTAATCTGAAGTTGAAGGTGTTGCTGTTCATTTCATTTTACAGGGCCACCCGCTGAAGGAGATCACTTCTAGTGGGCCACTCAACCACGAGTATAGTCTGAGACTGAACGACATCAACCGCACACAGGCTGGCAATTACACCTGCATCGTTTCCAATGCAATAGGGGACACTGAGAGCTCTCCGTTGCGGGTGACCGTTAAGTGTAAGTTACATCTCGATTGGGCACCGCAGTTTGTCTATAAATTATTGTCACTAAATTCAAGTTTTTAACTGAAAGTATGTAGTAACCATACTCATAACACTTGTCCATCCGTTATAGAGATAAATGGTGCGATGTCTAATTGACAAAGTACTGCTGGGAACTTAATTTTGATTGGGTTCATGTGTAACTGTAGTTGCGGTGAGAGTACGTGCACGCTTGTCACATTTGGCAGCTGCTGCAACAGAACACGATGCCATAACGCAAGTTATTGGTCAAAGCAGTTATCTTGATAGAAGATCTTAACCGGTAGCCCATCAACCAAAAATAAATTCTGATAACAAATAAATTCCAGAAATGAATTTTATTTTTCTTCATCTGTATCGTCATCAACTAGCCGACTGCTTAAGTAACACAGACGACGAATTTTCCGAGAATTTAACAGCTACAGTGCAATTTGATCCGAAGAGTGCACGTTCGAGTCCTGTCACAGTCGCCATGTTTGTAACGTTGCTGCTAACATATGTAGTAATTTTCCCTTACATTACGATGGATAAAGCCTTATTTGTTGACATCTTTTGCATTCAGGATCGTGTCACCAGTAACACCACCAGATTATTCGTAAATATGGCATTTCTGTTTTCTCTTTCTAATTCGTATAATCATAATGTTTATATTTCAAGTAAAATTTACCTTGAAACAGATCCCTTCTAATACGTATTAAAAAAACAAGATTTTGTGTAAATTTAAAGCTTATGACTCCAAATGCTCTTATTAGCTAAAAGAAATCACTGCCAAACTTATCAAAATCAGCACATGCTATTACCTTTGGAGAGATACTGATTCTTCGAACTGCTTACTTAATATTAATACACTTGAAATACTTCCTTGTCAAGTAAAGTCTCTGAGCAGAGATATCTTTTGTTCACTTATTATTCGCCACATTTATTCAATTTATTGTAATTTAAATATTTCCTTACGTTTTCGTAGATACTGCAAATTAATTATTTTAATATGGATTTGTTTCGCTAGTGGTTAGTGTATAAACCAACTTCAAAAAGTTCTTATTCACTTATAACTTTATTTACGCGTGTATAACTACCTTAACATAAATTCCTTAGTAGCATCAGCATATTGATTCAAAATTGATTCGATACAGATATGATTAGCATTTGACAAGATTCATGCAGATCTCCCTAAGAACTACTACGTTTTTTTACAAAATTAAAAAGTAATTTCAGTACAATAATATCCAATGGTAATCTTGAGAATGTCTCCCTGCCGTCGACTTATTCGCTGATAACTGTGCAGTCACGATCATGCACTCGACATGTACAAAATAAAAAATACATGTGACTACGTAGGCTTTCCCGGCGTAATAAGTCTTGAAAGTCTTTTCGGGTTTGCTGCCGGATCCTAAAATCAACTTGACTCGATATTTCGGCGATCCAACTGTTCGCCATCTTCAGGAAATGCTGCTTCTGCTGATGAGTCCCGCTGAGAACTGACGCAAGATTGCAATTCGACGTCCTATATAGGCCACCGTTCAGTACCCGGCGCATGCGCCGCCCATCACGGTTTCTGACTTCCAAAACAGGGAGGTGGCGCCGCCCTTAGTGAAACACTGCTGGCAACGATATATCGCAATCAAGCCCGCACCGAAGAACGTTCAGTTTTGATGCGAGATAATACAGGATTCCGCGTTTTGCTAAGAGGAAACCCATTGTGCCTGTTGATTAAATTATCAGGCAACCTAATTTCGATCGCCTCTTTATACACACTATTCCAAAAACCGGAAATATTGGCAATTACAACAGTTTCCTCAAATTTCATTTTGTGTCTCTCATTCAGGCAGTGTTCTGCTACGGCCGATTTTTCCGCCTGTTGTAGCCTCGTGTGACGGCGATGTTCCACACACCTGTCATTCACTGTGCGAATAGAACGGCCAACGTAAGCTTTCCCACATTGACAAGGGATTTTGTACACCCCGGGTTTCCTAAGTCCCAAATCATCCTTCACAGAGCCGAGCAGAGCCCTAATCATAGAGGGTGGACGGAACACACTCTTAATGTTAAAACTCCTTAAAATTCGTCCAATCTTAAACGATAAGCCTCCAGCATAAGGAAGAAAGGCCACAGATCTATGTTCCTCTTCGGACACCTCCGGAGATGGTCCAAATTCCATAGCCCGACGAATCTGTTTCTCTGTGTATCCATTTTCCTTAAAAACAGTCATCAAATGCTCAAGTTCTTGGGTTAAGCTGTCTGCGTCGGAAATGGCATATGCTCTCCGTACCAAAGTCCTAAGGACGCCACTACGTTGGTGTGGTGGATGACAACTCTTAGGGTGCAGATACAAATCTGTGTGTGTCGGCTTTCGGTGAATGCTGTGTCCCAAAGTTCCATCAGGTTTTTTATAAACCATTACGTCTAAAAATGGAAGCATCCCATCATTTTCAACCTCCATAGTAAATTTGATACGGGGATGAAGACAGTTGAAGTGGTCCAAAAACCTGTTAAGAGCATCACGTCCATGGGGCCGTACGAAGAAGGTATCGTCCACGTATCTCCAGAAGCACGTTGGTTGCAAAGCTGAAGTCCTCAGTGCCATAGCCTCAAAGTCCTCCATAAATAAATTGGCGACTATGGGTGACAAAGGACTACCCATAGCCACTCCGTCATTCTGTTCGAAAATGTTACCGTTAAATAAAAAATACGTGGAGGTCAGCACATGACGACAAAGCTTCACCCACTCTTCATCCAGTTTTTCACTGATCAAAGTAAGGGACTCTTCCAGAGGAACTCGTGTAAATAGGGATACCACATCGAAACTCACTAACAGATCTGAAGGACTCAACTTCAAAGATCCCAATCGTCGAATAAAATCCACCGAACTGGATATATGGTGTTCACATTTGCCGACAAATGGACTGAGAGCAGATGATAAATACTTTCCCAGGTTATAGGTCGGTGCACCCAAATTACTAACAATAGGACGTAGAGGAACCCCTTCCTTATGCAACTTAGGCAAACCATACAATCTAGGCGGAACGGCAGCACCAGGATGAAGTTTCTTACGTAAATCATCCGACAACGAACTCTTTTTCAGCAGTGAAAGTGTCTTACGTTTGATCCTTTCAGTGGGGTCATTAGATAGTATCTGTACGCCGGGTCGTTGAGAAGTAAATCCATTTTTAGGACATAATCATCCCGCGTCATTACAACCGTGGCATTCCCCTTGTCAGCTGGTAAAACTACTACTTCGTCATCATTCTTAAGGGAACGAATGGCTGCTCTCTCTGCGGAAGAGATGTTATCCCGCGGTGGTCGAGCCCGACGTAATGTGTGTGACACTTCTTGCCTTATTTCCTCTGCTTGATCCTCGGGTAGGCTGTGTACTGCTTGTTCTACAGAGCAAATGAACTCTGTGATAGGAAGTCTCTTGGGAGTGGGCGAAAAATTTAAACCTTTCTCCAATATCGACACTGTGGGCCCATCCAACGCCTTGTTAGAGAGATTACTCACAGTACGCCGACGTTTATCCACTTCTGATGCTGTAGAACGACAAAGAAGCCGTTCAAATTTCGAGGATTGTCTGGCAACGGCACTCCTATGTGTCCAATCTGATAGCGCCCACGTGGATTCATCAACCCACTGCCAAACATCCCTTGAAAACTGCGATGACAAGTTCAAATGTAAATAAAATAAATCTTTGGAAACAATATCCAGCTGTCTACGGGTAAAACGAATGCGTTCTCTTAAAAGTGCTTGGCTTGCACGTTCCTTAATCCTATTAGCTCTCTTACTGTTAATAAAATGAATAAATCTGGCGAAATTAGGAATAATACCTTCGTCATGGCATCTCAGCAAGAAGGCGAGTGTACTCAACAGCTTTCCTTTCTTCCTCCGAAGTTTATCTAACTTCTGTACAAGCTTCACCATCTCCTCTCCGTAAAGGTACTTGATGTGACTACGTAGGCTTTCCCGGCGTAATAAGTCTTGAAAGTCTTTTCGGGTTTGCTGCCGGATCCTAAAATCAACTTGACTCGATATTTCGGCGATCCAACTGTTCGCCATCTTCAGGAAATGCTGCTTCTACTGATGAGTCCCGCTGAGAACTGACGCAAGATTGCAATTCGACGTCCTATATAGGCCACCGTTCAGTACCCGGCGCATGCGCCGCCCATCACGGTTTCTGACTTCCAAAACAGGGAGGTGGCGCCGCCCTTAGTGAAACACTGCTGGCAACGATATATCGCAATCAAGCCCGCACCGAAGAACGTTCAGTTTTGATGCGAGATAATACAGGATTCCACGTTTTGCTAAGAGGAAACCCATTGTGCCTGTTGATTAAATTATCAGCCAACCTAATTTCGATCGCCTCAATAAAAATACATATTTATTAAAATATATTTATAAAAACTGAATAATATTTTTCAAATAAATAATTGTTACATCCTAATAACACAAGAAAGGTAACAGCTGTCTCCAAAAGCCCCGACTACGTGAACAAGCCAGGCACGTGTTAAGACAGAACTGTACATCGTATTCCTTTCTACTGGTTCTTCATCTGCATCAATTTGCACTTCTGCTTTCACTTACCGCTTTCTGCAACGGTTGTCACAAATCACGACCGCCATACGCCTTATGTGCCTTTAAATCCTTCTACAGGAACATTAAAATCGATGCACACATTTTGCAGACACCACGAACAACCTAACTGCGCGTTGTCAACCAGGAATATAAACCACTGTGTTCCTAAACGCGAGTCCGTTTTCTCACTACTGCTCTACCATGTGATGATACCGTAGCGCTTCTGTGATTGCATGTGGTGTCAATCATCTCTTTGGATCAGTCTCTCACCTCTTAGAATAAATTCCTTTAACGGCTATAGAGATCTTATCTACGTGTATAAAGCATTGTCCCTGTCACGGAAGTATATTCTGTTGATGTGAACATCATGTATATTTGTTTGAAAACTTAATTTACATTCACGCAGTTTTGATTCTGGATTGTATTATTTCTATCGATTTCCTTTCAATTTTCGCTCAAAAATGTAGGTTATGAAAATTCTTCTGTTCTGAGAAACCATCGGATTCTTCTTATCGACTGATATGTCTTTCGGTGAACTTGCACGATCGTCAAAGAGGTCATTTTATTTTCTGTAGAATGACAAGTAAGTAAAATAAGTGATAATATACGCTACTGTTCTAAAGTATTGAACGTCCCCATAGGATTTTGAGGATTTTGGTACAAAACTTCTAAAAGCGCATTTACTTTTGAAATTTCAAATATTTTTTAAATAAGGATAGTCAATAAGTAAGAAGGAACATTGTAATGAAGGACGAGATTGTTTCTAATATTTTAATTTAATCTTTCCACATATCAACGGAACGTACATATCTGTACAATGACATGTCATATCACTGACTACATCGACGAAAAACATTAAATACTGGAAGAGCAGCTGAACGGAATTGACAGTGTTTTGAAAGGAGGATATAAGATGAACGTCAACAAAAGCAAAACGAGGATAATGGAATGTAGTCGAATTAAATCGGGTGATGATGCGGGAATTATGTTAGGAAATGTGGCGCTTAAAGTAGTAAATGAGCTTTGCTATTTGGGTAGCTAAATAACAGATGATGGTCGAAGTAGCGAGGATATAAAATGTAGACTGGCAATGGCAAGGAAAGCGTTTCTGAAGAAGAGAAATTTGTTAACATTGAGTATAGATTGAAGTGCAAGGAAGTCGTTTCTGAAAGTATTTGTATGTAGTGTAGACATGTATGGAATTGAAACATGGATGATAAATAGTTTAGACAAGAAGAGAATAGAATCCTTCGAAATATGGTGTTAATGAAGAATGCTGAAGATTAGATGGGTAGATCACATGACAAATGATGAGGTATTGAACAGAATTGGAGAGAAGAGAAATTTGGGGCACAACTTGACTAGAAGAAGGGATCGGGTGGTAGGACATATTCTGAGGCAACAAGGGATCACCAATTTAGTATTGGAGGGCAGCGTGGAGGGTAAAATTCGTAGAGGGAAGCCAAGAGATGAATACACTAAACAGATTCAGAAGGATGTAGGTTGCAGTAGATACTGGGAGATGAAGAAACTTGCACAGTTTAGAGTAGCATGGAGAGCTGCGTCAAACCAGTCTCTGGACCGAAGACCACAACAACAACAACTTTCATGAAATATCCTTTTAATTTGGTCACAGTGTAGAATATTGCAATCACAACTGCATTATTCACTAGTCGTACTTTAAATCATTATAGTATTTTGTTGACCCTCTTTGCCCTTAAAACTGGCACGCGGAGAGTACGATAGTCTGCTGTGAGGCAGAATAGGCGTAGTGTATTTAGCAGAAAGTGATTGTTGGCCACCGTGAAGACAAATCGATTGGCTACTCCAGCGGTCTTAAGACATTATTGTTTTATTGCTTTTGTGTGATTGAGCCTGTTTCTCTGACCCGCTGTTTTTTTCGTAAGTCTCCCAACTGTTTTGATGAATGCTCCACGTATTCCTCTCTTGTGCCAACCTTTCCATATCAGAGTAGCACTTGAAACCTATGCCCTCAATTACTTGCCGCATTTATTCCAATCTGTGCCTACCCCAGCAGTTTTTACCCTCTACAGCTCCCTCTAGTACCATGGAAGTTATTCCCTGATCTCTTACCATATGTCCTTTCATCCTCTTCCTTCTTTTTTTCACTGTTTCCATATATTGCTTTCGTCGCCGGTTCTATGGAGAACCTCCTTATTCCTGACCTTATCAGTCCACCTACTTTTCAACATTTTTCTGTAAAACCATATGTCAGATGATCGTATTCTCTTCTCTTTCGGCTTTGCCACGGTCCATGTTTCACTACCCTACAGTGCTGCGCTCCAGAGGAACGTTTCCAACAATTTTTTCATCAAATTAAGGCCTTTGTTTGACACTGGCAGACTTCTCTTGGCCAGGAATGGCCTTTTTGCAGGGCTGCTCTGCTTTTTACATCCTCCCTGCTCCGTCTGCCAAGTGTTATTTTGCTGCCTTGGTAGCAGAACTCCTTAACCAAGTCTACGTGGTGATCACCAATCATGATATTAAGTTTCTCGCTGTTCTCATTTCTGCTGATTATAATTGTAATCGTCTTTCTTCGATTTACTCTGAATTCATACTCTATACTGTTCATTCCATTCAACGCGTTCTGTAATCCTTCTTCACTTTTACTGGGGATAGAAGTGTTACCAGCGAACTTTATCACCGATATACATTTACCTTGAATTGTAATTCCACTCTTGAATCTTTCATTATTTTCTGTCATTGCTTCTTAGATTCATAGATTGAACACTAGGGACAGAAGGCTGCATCCCCGTCTCACACTCTTTCTAATACGAGTACTTCGTTCTTGGTCTTCCAGGCTTATTGTTCCCTTTTGGTTCTTGTACATATTGTATATTACCCGTATTTCCTTTTTTCTTAGAATTTCGATCATCTTGTATCATTTGACACTGTCGCACTGTCAAATGCTTTTTTAAGTTCGACAGATCCTATAAACTTGTCATTTTCCTTTAATCTTGCTTCCCTTATCAACCGAAACGTTAGAATTGCCTCTCTGGTGCGTTTACCTTTCCTAAAGCCAAACTCATCGTTATCTAACAAATCTTCAAATTTCTTTTCCATTCTTCTGTATTTTATTCTTGTTAGCAACTCGGATGTCCGAGCTGATGGTGTGATAATTCTCCTCGCACTTACCTGCTCTTTACAATCTTGGGAATTGTGTGGTGACGTTTTTCCGAAAGTCAAATGGTATATCGCCAGACTCATACATTCTACAGACCTATATGAATAGTCGTTTTGCTGCTGCCTCCTGCAATATTTTTTAGACATTCTGATGGGATGATATCTATCCCTATTATCTTATTCCATCTTAAGTCTTCCAAAGCTCTTCTAAATCCTGTTTCTAATACTGGATCCCCCTTATCATCTACATTGACTAACGCTTCTTCTTCTATCACGTCATAGACAAGTCTTTACCCTCATAGAGGCCTTCGATGTGCTCTTTCCACCTCTCAGTGGAATACCCTTTACATTCTTGATGTCATCACTCTAACAGTACTGATGTCAATTTGATGGTGCCACAATTTCACACTCCAAAAAAGAATATTAGGACTGAAAATGAAAATATTCGTGACTGTTAATGTTGTATTATCTTAACAGAAAAGCTGCTAGCACGGCACTTTGCTAGGCCCCACTTCTGTTCGAGGTGGTAAGCCATTTGATTCCTCCGACCAACCTACTGTAAGGAGGATTACAGTTTAACGTCGACCCAGAATCACGAAGCAGTTCGGTAGTTTCCATAGTAGCCATAACTTCCAGAAATGAAAAAAGTGATAACTGACAGTTTAAAGTCCTGGAAGGGAATGAGGACCGATCTACGTACTTTCGGATTTGTAGTCTGGCACTTTACCACACTGCAAGTGCATATCTTACTGACTTTATTTTATACGTTATTTTCTGCTGTCACCAGTGCTTTGTTAAATGCCAACCAACGTCTGTACGCTAGAATGATATATTTGTTTGCGAAGTGTGACACTTAAGTAGGTGCAGTAACGTACTACAACATTAGCAGATGAGTCGCTGTTCGGCACGCTCAGTATCTGTCGCGGTCCACCGATTTTAACCACTCGCTGTGCTGCTTTTTCCATGAAATAGCACTTCCGAACTGGGAAGGAGTTCTGGCTGTTTTTTGAGGAGTGGTTCAAAATGGGACTTAACATCTTAAGTCATCAGTCCCCTAGAACTTAGAACTACTTAAACCTAACTAACCTAAGGACATCACACACATCCATGCCCAAGGCAGGATTCGAAACTGCGACCGCAGCAGTCGCGCGGTTCCAGTCTGAAGCGCCTACAACCGCTCGGCCACTTAGACCGGCTTTTGAGGAGTGGACAGCGGTGCGCTGGCTGTGGGGAGAGAGGGTGTTTGTGGCCTGAACAGCAGTAGTTTGGCGGTGGACTGTGCTCTTGCTGTGGCAAAGAAACCAACCACGATGTTGTAGACGAATGGACCGTGGTTTGGGTCTCCTTGTGGAAGGGCGTGCGAAGTCCATACCAGTGGTTCCTCGCCCGAACAGCGCGTTCGGCCCTTCAAACCTTCGCTACTTGAGAAGGCATCCGTGAAAACCGAGTCGTCGTAGGGCAAGGAAACATTGTGGAAACATTCATAAGCACATTCGGGAGAGAATAACGTTTTGTTGATTGCTTGTTATTATACGTTCCAGGTTGCAAACGTTACTCAATGCGACGACCCTCTGCATCCACGACAGCCGAAAACCGCATTTCACTTTTCTTCACAGCACTTTTAGAGTGGTGAACCATGGAAAATTCAACTGTCGTAACACTGATCATGCTCTGCTTTAAGATCGCACAGTGCATCCAGCATTCTCAGGCATGGAAACTGTAACGGCTTCTACAACTTGTAGCGCAGATGGCGGCCGGTTTCTCTTAGGAGCAATCACCAAATAGTCAGTTCGCTCTTCCGTATACCTTTCTTCATCTCCGGTGTGGAAAGACGATCACTCCATGTTCCGTTAATCCGTCGGTATTCGTCGATAGCAGCACTAGTGGTGTTATTTTGATAAAACAGCTTTACAGTAAAGCCATGCTCAGCTTCTCCCGATCCTTGTTGTCTGTCTGCACTTGTAATGCACACTGACGCTTGTGTTTCAATCCTACGTCGCACTTGCTCCTAATGACAAGTCATTACACTAACACTACTAACAACGAAAAACGTGCTGTACACAGTCCGAAAAGCAGTCCTATATATCGGGGTAACCATACGGTAAATTGTTTCCCATCTACTGTGGCTCAAGTCGAGGTATGCACACATCAAAAAAAGTTTTACATCACCTCGATTCCGAAAGATCCGGAACCTGTACAGATCAACATAAACATAATTTCCGCCCTTTTTATTCCTCATGAAAACCACACATTGCATGTTGTGCTACCATACAGCGAGACCTTCAGAGGTAGTGGTCCAGATTGCTGTACACACCGGTACCTCTAAAACCCTGTAGCAAGTCCTCGTGCATTGATGCATGCCTGTATTCGTCGTGGCATGCTATCCACTAGTTCGAGAGTGAAGTTGCGCATCATGCGGCCTATTGCACACAGTTTGGGTCGGAACACGACGTCCTGTGGCTGCACGAAAAGCATTATTGAACATGGTGGCGTTGCTGTCAGTGTTCTGCCGAGACACAATCCCTAGGTAGCAGTCATCCACTGCAGTAGTAGCGCTTGCGCGACCTGAGCGAGGAATGTCATCGATATTCCTCTCTGTATTTCCTCCATGTCAGAACAACATCACTTAGTTCACTCCGAGACGCAAGGATTCTTCCCTTGTTTAGAGCTCTTCCTGGCACAAACTAACAATGCGGACGCGATCGAGCCGCTTCTAGGCATGGTTGAACTGCAGACAACAGGAGCCGTGTACCTTCTTCCTGGTGGAATGACTGGAACTGATCGGCTATCGGATCCCCTCCGTCCAATGCATGCATGGTTGTTTACGTCTTTGGGCGGGTTTAGTGACATCTCTGAACAGTCAAAGCGCTGCGTCTGTGATATAATGCCCACAGTCAACGCCTATTATCACGAGTTTTGGGAACTGGGGTGATGTAAAACTTTATTATGCTTATCCATTACGGATATTTTAGAACCGTGACTGTATATTAATGTAAATAAATTATACAAAACTGCAACCAGTCACTTTTTCATTAATAATGCTTTATTACATTAACCGGTTTTCGAACCCTTTCAGGTTCATCTTCAGATGATTTCGGGAGAATCCGGGAAGTTACATCATTACTGGTAGTAGCATAATGCTGGGTGCTGGTTCTATGGCAGAAAGATGGGTCACACTTTAATGTATCGCCATGACTATAGATTATCTGTCGATATGGATGTGAATTTAGTTTTTACTTACTGCGACAGTATAGGCGGCTTTTTTCGTATCTGTCTGCCTCCATTTTGATGTCCAGAACACTTTCACACGAACTATATTAGTTTACACTTTGACAGTGACACTTTACCAGCATCCAGCATGCGCTTTGTTATAAGCAACAGTTGTAAAGCGCCTGCTGGATGCTGGTAAAGTGTCACTGTCAAAGTGTAAACTAATATAGTTTGTGTGAAAGTGTTCTGGACATCAAAATGGAGGCAGAGAGATACGAAAAAAGCCGCCTATACTGTCGCAGTAAGTAAAAACTAAATTCACATCCATATCGACAGATAATCTATAGTCATGGCGATACATTAAAGTGTGACCTATCTTTCTGCCATAGAACAAGCACCCAGCATTATGCTACTACCAGTAATGATGTAACTTCCCGGATTCTCCTGAAATCATCTGAAGATGAACCTGAAAGGGTTCGAAAACCGGTTAATGTAATAAAGCATTATTAATGAAAAAGTGACTGGTTGCAGTTTTGTATAATTTATTTACAGGTGTAAAACTTGTTTTCTATGTGTGTATATAGGGTTTTCCTCCGGTTTCTGGAGGGTATTCCTTAAGTTAACTGGAACAAAAAATGAAAGTAATGAGCTCAGATCCATCATTAAGAGGCTACAGTCATCGAAAAACTCAGGAAAATGGCAGGAAAAACTTTTATTGTAGGATTTCACTAACAAAATGCACGTAATAATTAATTTAAACAATTTTGTAGTAGTCTCTTGCATTCAGTGTGGATTTAAACCATGTGTTGAAAATTTCCTCCATGCATTTCAAGACAAAGATTCGCACAGGTTAGAACCGCGCGAGCAGCATTTCGTAATTTCACAAACTCGTTCCTTATTGACGTCGCGGCATCGAAAATCCTTTGTATCAGTTTTTCTCGTGTTTCCACCTTAACTTCGTACACGATGTCTTTCATCCACCCCCAGATACAGTAATCTAGGAGTGTTAAATCTGGGGATCTCGCAGGCCAGTTGATAGGGCCCCCACGACCTGTCCATTGATGTTGGAATTGCCGACTAAGATAAGCTGTTACCAAATGGTGGATGTGTGTAGCTGCTCCGTCATGTTGGACGTACGTGTGGTGTCTTGTTTCCAGAGAAATATCTTCAAGAAGCTGCGGTAGGGCTTATCGTAAAAAGTTACCTTACATCTGACCATTTAAATATCCCGGCAGAATAAACGGTCCCAGTAACTGGTCACTCACAACACCATACCAGGCATTGACACTGGATCTGCATTGAAATTGAGATACTACCGTGGCATGGGGATGTTTGTCTGCCCAGGCATGCATGTAAGGCATGTTGTTGATGCCATCTCTTGCAAAGGTTGCCTCATCACAGTACGTTATGAAGCGATCGAGATGCCGCTTTCCATTTAACCAGTTACAAAAGTGCAAACCGTTGGTACAATCATGTGGCACTAAATGATGAACTTTTTGTACATGGATAGGATACAGTCGATTCTCATGAAGAATCCAACATACCTTAGATCGTGAAACGTTCAGTCGGGTAGCTAGGCGTCTTGTACTTGAACGAGGACTGCGATCTACTGAATTAAGAATGTTTTCCTCTTCTTGAACGTCACGATGTCCACCGAAGGGAATACGAATACTGGGAAGAGTAACAGTTCCTAGCAATGTTCGATATGTTCCACTAAATGTTTTGGCACTCGGAATGCTACGATCAGGATACCGACAGTGATATTCGGCAACAGCAGCTTTCGCATTACCATCACATAAGCTCAACATGTACACCACCTCTCGATACTCTTGCGACGAAAACTTGTACGGCATCGCAAAGTGTACTGAACACAGGAGACAATAACAGTAAACAGTGACTGCAGTATCAACAACGTGGTTGTTCTGCAAACGTACCACTCGCTGCAGTTGTCTACCTAAGACTGATCGTGTGTCCTGTGAACACAAGTGTAGCGCTCCATACACCGTGGCATGTCTCGGAACACTGCTGAAGCTTCTTAATTATGGATCTGATAACATTACCGTATTTACATATTTTGTTCCAAATAACGTAAGCAGTAGCCTCCAGCAACCGGAGGAAAACCTCGTGACTCACCCTGAATATATACTGCCAGGAAAAATTACAACACTCTCAAGGACAAAGTCATTTTATTGTGTCGCAGGTAGTCAACCAGTGTAGCAGTTTATGATTAAAAAGTCAACACTAATGAAAGACACGGATCACAATAAAGAGTGCCTATGCAGTCGGATCAACATAGTGAGTACCTTTCTCAGGCAGAAACACAAGCGTGTGTTCCTGCAAGCAAACGATCATGAAACTACCAAATGGCATCCAACGACAGATTATCCTAGGCGTCAGCCACCTTCTGTTACGAATTTCACTAGTTCTTGTAGGCTCTGGAGAACGTGTAAGTACCCTGTTCAGCATACGAGCTTAGTTGGCGACAGATTTCGTTGTTTTGCTGGCCAAGGTAATCGTTAGGCATCACGAAAAGTACGTTATGTCGCTTCAGCCGCATATGAACGTGCATAAAGACATCACCGCCCTGTAGATGAAGTGGTAGTATCATGGGAACAACGACCTAAGAAACTTATCGGTCACTGGTTACTTCACCTTGCTGAAATACTATGTCACCACGAGTTGCAACTAGTGATAGCTCCCCCTTCCTCAACAGCTTGATGGCTGGTGAGAGACATGTGAGGCAGGCCACACAGCATGTCTTCACCGTACACGTGTACGTCCACCACTCGGATGCAGTTAGGACCTACTATAATCACTGAAGATAACGGAACGTCATCACACTTGTAAAGAAACTGGTCCTCTACTTCTAAAAAAAAACTCTTTTAAATAATAAAACATGACCTATACAAGGAATCTGATTACCCCTGTTTGTCATGGACGAAAAAAAAATTGGCATAGTCCTTGTCAGAACGTGCAGAATCTTATGTGAGACCAAGAAGACGTCAATTTTAATCTACATATGGTATGACAATGTCTACGTAATAAAAAATAAGTTAGGTAATTCCGTACAATTATTATAAAGAATTGCGATAAATCACTTTAACGGGGGCCAAATGAACAATTAAGGTCAATATAATTCCAGTAATACTGCAAAAGTAAAAACAAATTATTGTAGGGGCCTACATAGACATCGCGCATCTGCTCGATGCTCGCGAAATACGTAATTTTGTTTTGAAGTTGACAGCCAATGAGAAAATAGGTGTAGTTTTCAAGCAGTAATAGCGAACAGCATCGACTGGTAATATACGTAATTTTATTGTAGCTAATTTTATTATACAAAAAATAAAATATGTACTTCCTCCAAAAGAAGTTACAAATAAATATTGAAATAAAATTATAATGAGTAGCAAAATGTCTGAAAAGAATTTTGAAAGAAAGTTATTAATTGAACTTTAATTTGGCGGGTTTTCAACACTGTCAACAAGACGAAATAATGGAAAGAATAATTATTGGAACTAAACAAATTTGAGATATTGTGACAGTATTTTTAAAAAAGATAATTTAACTGCAATTTTCTTTAATTTTGAAATGAGAGAGAGCGTAATTTTCTTTTAATGTGTTAACTGTCGCTGCAGGCAGTGCGATGACGTCAGCGGTGGTCCGCGCGGACGATGTGTGAAGTAAATCCTGGTTCGTGGCGTGAAGATAATGATGGATCCTCCTGTTTCATTAATATTCCGTTGTAGCTGGCAGCACCGGCGCGATAATAATAGTTCCAGTGTGTGCGTTGTCGTTACGCGCGCGACGTTTTATAATTAAAAGTTTATTAATCATGCGGTGCAATGTCTTTAGTATTTGCAATATATATCCAGTTAATGCCAATACTTCGCACAGTTCTTTCAACGTGTTACCACAGGAAAACAGTCACATGTGTTTATCACTATAATAGTCAGTTAAACATCAGTTCAATTTACTTCGTGGTTTTTAAGACAGTTTGGACGAGACAATAAACATTTCTTGATCGAATCACAGCACTGTTCTTTTACTTAACATTTTTTATTTGTTCCACTTTCACGCAATTCTAACAGTTAGTGTCTTCAATGGTTCCAGAATGAGATTTTCAGTCTGCAGTGGAGTGTGCGCAGGAGAGCTTCTGTAAAGTTTGGAAGGTAGGAGACGAGGTACTCGCAGAAGTAAAGCTGTGAGTACCGGGCGTGAGTCGTGCTTCGGTAGCTCAGTTGGTAGAGCACTTGCCCGCGAAAGGCAAAGGTCCCGAGTTCGAGTCTCGGTCGGGCACACAGTTTTAATCTGCCAGGAAGCTTCTTCAATGGTGTCTGATTCATGGCTAATTGTCACAAGTTCACACCGTTTGTAAAATCGTCACCACAAACACTCGATACACTTTTCAGGTTTTACTGTTCACTTAATATTGCACGACCTCCTATTAACACAGCGGACGCACTGTAATTCATTGTTCCTCCGCGTATCACCGTCTTTCACGCCGAACTTTTCCACATTTTTCCACCCGCGAAACGGCCATGTACAACAACAACTCGCACGCTCTCTATCGATAGTCGTTCGCTCTCTCTCTCTGACACAGTACTTCTCCTAGCCTAACCAAGGATTTGCAAAGCATATAAAACCAGAACATTCATATTCGTACGAAATAAAATACAAAACGGTAGCAAAATTAATGAAGAAACAATGTGACGTATTAACAAATAAAGGATAGTTGAAATAAATGATACATACGTACCTTGACAAGGAAATGCACAAAAGAAAAAAAATATTATCGACTTTCGGGGAAAGCAATGTCATTACACACTCTCCAGTCGAGCCTTTCACGGCTTCAGAGTAGCGTGTTTGGTGGTGTCATGATGTCAGTGGTAGCGTGGACAGAAGTACAGGTAGTCCTACTTCTAGTGCCAGCAGACGGTTCCAAATGACTTTTGGTGACGCAGTAGGTACAAGACGTGCCCGGATATCTCCCTGGATGCTGTTCGGTCGGCCATCGCTGCTCGCACAACGCGTCGTCTTGACATGCGTTTTAACTAAGTGGAGTTCAAGAGCTTGAGAGTGTGAGAACGTTGTACAGACCACTGAAGAAAGCAGCGGAACACCATCGATACATTATACCCAACAGATGCAGTAGTAATCCATCGATACACACAAAGTATGTTCAGGTGGAGCCTAAGCCTCAGTAACTTACAAAATAATTGGTGACAGATATAATGACAATGGGGAACGATTGACTGCAGTTTGTGAACAATTTGATCTAAAAATTACCAACACATTTTTCAAACATAAGGACATTCATAAATATACTTGGCAACAGAACACCAAAGAATTTCTTTCTGTAATAGATTATATTATCATTAGGCAAATAAGTAGTTTCAAAGCAGTAGACGTCAGATCTTATAGAGGAGCCCGGTGTGGATCAGACCACTATCTAGTTAAAATGAAGTCTTTCTGGCCATGGAAGAATGCAAGGAGTGATACAAGTAACATAAATAAAACGAACCATACAGAGAAAGATGAAAATTTACCTTTTAATATTGACAGCCTACAAGACGAAAGTATCAGAACACTCTTTGCGGCCAGGATGGAAAGGAAACTGGTTGAATCATTTGAAGGAAGTACAGAGGAAACATATGACTATATAAAAGCTAATGTGAAAATCATAGCAACAGAGGTGTTGGGTAAAAAAGATAGCAAACACAACCGTGAAGCAGAGTGGTGGTCAGAGGAACTAGAGGTCCTCGTTAGAGAAAAACGAAATGCGTTCCTTCAGTGGTTGAATGATAAATCAGAAGAAACAAGATCAATATACAAGGAAAAGAAGAATGAAGTGATGAAAAAAATAAGAATGGCAAAAAATGAAGCATGGGAAAGAACATGTGCCAAGGTGAATAGCAAATTAGGATTTGGGAGAGCAAAAGAAGCGTGGTCAGTATTGAAAGGGCTTCAACAGGATACAAAAAGCAAAACTAATCTCCAACTGATAACACAAAAGGAATGGGAAGAGTATTTACAGAAATTATTAAATGAGGACAGAGAAGAATATCTAGAAGAAGGAACAGGGGAAGATAAAGGACATGAAGATGATGAGTTCCAGATTTTAGAAAGTGCAGTACTTCAGGCGTTGATACAGGAAAGAATGGTAAATCACCGGGACCAGACAATATCAATCTGGAGTGTCTGAAATATGGTGGTGACAAAATTGTGAAACTGATAACACAGCTCTTCAACAAAATGATACATGGAGATTCAATACCCAACGAGATGAAGCTAGGTTACATTAATACAATATTTAAGAAAGGGGATCTCAAAATTTGTTCAAACTATCGAGGAATTTGTGTTACAAACACATTAATGAGAATTTTTGCGAAAGTAATTAAAAACAAACTGGAAAAAAATTTTAGACCCCAAGAAGAACAATGTGGAATCACGGCTGGGAGATCATGTGTAGACCATATTTTCACATTAGAAACATAGGGAAAAATCAAAAAATATAGGATTAATTTTCATAGATCTAGAAAAAGCGAATGATACTGTTCCAAGAAAATTACTTTGGAGAGCACTACATATGGCAAACATAAACCCTTCCTTGATTAAAATAATACAACAGATGTATAAAGATAACATTTGCCAAGTGAAAGTTGGTAATAAACTTTCACAGAAATTTAGAACAAGCAAAGGCCTTTTACAGGGCTGTCCCATGTCACCATCATTATTTAAAATCTATATAGATATTAGCCTTAGAACATGGTCTCGTAAATGTAATGGTATGGGATTAGAAATAAGAGATGGAGTTTACCTACATCATTTATTATTTGCTGATGATCAAGTAGTCGTAGCACAAGATGGGGATGATGCTAGCTATATGTGCAATCAACTAGCAGCAGCATACAAAACTTGGGGTTTGAAGATTAATTACCAAAAAGCAGAATACTTGACTAATGATTCAGATGAGCTATACATTGAAGGAAAGAAAATCAAAAAGATAAACACTTTCTGTTATTTGGGATCCATTTTAGAAATCGAGGGAAAATCAGAGTCAGAAATCAATAAAAGAATTAGTAGCGGACGGAGGGTCATTGGGATGGTTAACTCAGTCTTATGGAGCAGGAATGTAATGAGCAGAACTAAGAAATTAACATACAAATCCATATTAGAGAGTGTGGTTCTGTATGGAACGGAGACCTGGACAATTAACATGAAGCACATTAAAAAATTACAAGCTCTAGAGATGGACTTTTGGAGAAGATCGGCAAGAATCTCCAGGAAAGAAAAGATAAGGAACACCGAAGTAATAAGGAGAATGGAAAGAAAAGAAAGAATATATGACGTAATGGACAGAAAGAAATTACAGTGGTACGGGCATGTACGACGAATGGAGAAAACCAGAATACCAAAATTGATACTGGAGTGGGAACCGGAGGGGAGAAGAAGAAGAGGACGACCTATGACCACCTGGCTCCAAAATGTACAGCATACAATGAGGAGAATGGGCGCAGAGGAAGAAGACACACAAAATTGAAACACCTGGAGAAATATTTTGAGAATTTAGTTTAAGAACGTTTATTGTTTGTATTGTAATTTCCAAGTAAATTATTATGTTGGAGATAAGCCTCTGTAATGAGGAAAAGCTCAAAATAATAATAAATAAAAATATATATATAGATATAGATCCACGTAATACACATTAAATTTTCTTCGGGGCTATGAACATCGTTTACTGAATTGTTTCCAAGAGAGCTGCAGCAACGAAATACGGTTTTTTAAAAATAGCATCAGTTTCTTCTGTTGTATCCTGTCTAGTTGTCCAAGATAGGGTGTCTAGGAAACCTGCTTCTTGGATCTCTAGACAACAGTTCAAGCAAATCGAATTAATGAGTTTTTATTACAGAAAATAAATAATTTTATAATTAACTTTGAGAAATGCAGATGTGTCGCAAGCAAAGGGTGACATGCAAAATAATGAATGTCCTCCAGTGCAACGATTCCAGTACAGGTGAAGTACACCGGATGCTTCTATCCAGGTCGATGGTCTTGACGCTTCTGTGGAACAGGGCTAGTCTTCAACTGTGCAGCGACCAGTCGTTAGCGGCTCTTGTGTTCTCTTCGCCTAGGGGCCGCTGCTGTCGCGTTGTCGTCCTAGAGAGTGGTCGGTCAGCTTGCTAATGGCTGACGTCTTCTTCACAACCCTCTCTGCTCTAATGTCCCCGACTGGCGATACCGGTACTTTCTGTCATGTAGCTTATGTATTTAAACCGACTGTATACAAATCAGCTTACTTCACAGTCTACAAAGTGCAGGTAGAGTATGACGTAAGACGTATCGACCTTCTATCGTCGACAGATTACGTACCCTACTTGAAAATGTCCTTATATACACTACCGCCCATTAAAATTGCTCCACCAAGAAGAAATGCAGATGTTAAACGGGTATTCATTGGACAAATATATTGTACTAGAACTGACATGTGATTACATTTTCACGCAGTTTGGGTGCATAGACCCTGAGAAATCAGTACCCAGAATAACCACCTCTGGCCGTAATAACGGCCTTTATACGTCTGGGCATTGAGTCCAACAGAGCTTGCATGGCGTGTACAGGTAGCTGCCCATGCAGTTTCAACACGATACCACAGTTCATCAAGAGTAGTGACTGGCGTATTGTGACGAGCCAGTTGCTCGGCCACCATTGACCTGACGTTTTCAATTGCTGAGAGATCTGGAGAATGTGCTGGCCAGGGCAGCAGTCGAACATTTTCTGTATGCAGAAAGGCCTGTACAGGACCTGCAACATGCGGTCGTGCATTATCCTGCTGAAATGTAGGGTTTCACAGGGATCGAATGAAGGGTAGAGCCACGGGTCGTAACACATCTGAAATGTAACTTCCACTGTTCGATGTGCCGTCAATGCGAACAAGAGGTGACAGAGACGTGTGACCAATGGCACCCCATACCACCACGTCGGGTGATACGCCAGTATGACGATGACGAATACACGTTTCCAATGTGCGTTCAACGCGATGTCGCCAATCACGGATGCGACAATCATGATGCTGTAAACAGAACCTGGATTCATCCGAAAAAATGACGTTTTGCCATTCGTGCACCCAGGTTCGTCGTTGAGTACTCCATCGCTAGCACTCCTATCTGTGATGCAGCGTCAAGGGTAACCGCAGCCATGGTCTCTGAGCTGATAGTCCGTGCTGCTGCAAATGTCATCGAAGTGTTCGTGCAAATGGTTTTTGTCTTGCAAACGTCCCATTTTTTTGACTCAGGGATCGAGACGTGGCTGCACGATCCGTTACAGCCATGTGGATAAGACGCCTGTCCTCTCGACTGCTAGTGATACAAGACCGTTGGGATCCAGCACGGCGTTTCGTATTAGCCTCCTGAACCCACCAATCCCATATTCTGCTAACAGTCATTGGAACTCGACCAAAGCGAGCAGCAATGTAGCGATACGATAAACCGCAATCGCGATAGTCTACAATCCGACCTTTATCAAAGTCGGAAACGTGATGGTACGCAATTCTCCTCCTTACAAGAGACAGCACAACAACGTTTCAACAGGCAACGCCGGTCAACTGCTGTTTGTGTATGAGAAATCTGTTGAAAACTTTCCTCATGTCAGCACGTTGTAGGTGTCGCCACCGGTGCCAACCTTGTGTGAATGCTCTGAAAAGCTGATCATTTGCATATCACAGCATCTTGTTCCTGTCGGTTAAATTTCGCGTATGTAGCACGTAATCTGCGTGGTGTAGCAATTTTAATGGCCAGTAGCGTACATTGGAGTGCCTATATGGATGCAGGACGACGGTCAGCCAGCCCATTCTGCGCTTAATGTTGTACAAGAACTGAGAAACAGATTACTTAGAAGATGGACTGCGGTGCCGTTGTCCTCAGAAATGACCCGCACGATTTAACACCTTTGGAGATACGTAAGGAATCGTGTTTATTTCACTGGACGCACAACCCCAAGGCTGCATCGAGGAAGATTGAAGCTCCGTGACACTGACGACATTACATCTAGTCTGCAGGTCGTTTAGAAGGTACGTTGCGTAGTCCATTCAGAAACCTGGGTACACATTTGAACACCTCTACTACATCAACATACCACCACCAGAACATCAATCCGCACATAGGCAAGTGTTGTGTACAGTACGTTGCCTCCAATCCTAAAAGTTTTTAGGTTTCTAGCTCCCAGAGTAAACGTGACAGAAATGTGATTTAAACTGAGTTGTACACTGCTAGTTCAAATACATAAGGCACACAGTAGAAACGCTTATGTTCTATTTAAAGAAACTGTATCTGGAAAATTACTCAATAAAGTATATCTACAGCCGTGCAGAAAGTGTAACATTTCTTATGTGGACTTAGCTCAATAAATATTCCCGTCGCCTATTATTTTGTAAGTTACGAAAGCATACACTTCATCTGACACTCTCTATGCTCACCGGCCCACATTGCGACATCGATCAAAAGATGAAATTGTTCAACAGGACTACATACTCGCCGGTGGGTCATGGTTGTTTCTCTAAAATGAATGCTGCAATCACTGACTATCTTTGTACCACTGAACACAGTCCTTGAGTGCGTTGAAAATTTCCAGTAGGATATATAGGGCCTTTAGAAACAGTCTGACAAACTTGTAAGACTGTTGCAGGGCAGGTTTAGCTGCGAAATATATCTTCATAAAAAAATAGGTATTTTGCGCATTTTCTGCTTTAGCCAGTCACATCGTTGTGCGCGCAAATTGAAGTGGCCCGCTAGAGACAGTGTCGCCAACGTATGCTTAATTTGGATTCATAAGCTCGAGCCGGAGACCGATACAAAAACTGAACATGCGACGGTAGTAAGGTTCGAGCCAAAGCCCCAGGTAGAACAGTCTCGTCTGCTGTCATCCACACACTGAGGGCAACTGACACTAACAAGGGGAGGCCGCCAATTGTGAAATTCAGATTCGATTCATACTGTGCATAATAAAAGCTCTTGGCCAGAGGTATAATGTGGCAAAGCACCAAGATGCACTTCTCAGCCGTTGTCGAGAAAATCGACAGTTAAAAGAACCCGTTGCGGTGAAATACTCTCTACGATTAATACTTCTACATAGCGTCGTGGCGCAGTGGTAAGCGCTCGGGTTTGTGTACCAAAGGTCGCCGGATCGAATCTCGCACCATGCAATTATTCTTTTTTTTTAGTATTTGTTTTTTGTAATTCAAATGTGTGTATATACATATATAATTCCCGGCAATCAGTTGCAACAATTATGCATATAATAAGTTGTTGAAAGTCGTTTGTCGTTGAAAAACTGGAGACTTTGAACATCATTATGTTTTCCGCAAACAAAGTTGTATTTCACAAATGTTATTAATTGTCTTCATAATGTTAACCACGTATAGTTAACGGAAGACGTAGAAACGATATTCCGAAACGAATACGTATAGTGTAAGTCAGACGTTGGAATTAGAACAGACCCCACGAACACAAATTCGCTGTGGCAGGTATAAAATATAAACTCCGTTACTTGCTCGTAACACTTGAAGGACAGATGTTGAATGGGCCGAAACGAGCCGCCGCATAACAGCGTAGTTGCCTGCTAACTTCGAAAGAAGGTAGATGCGGTCCCTAGCGCAACTTATAACATCGTCGAAAATCAGTGCGGACGGGAGAGCTTTGGTACACCCCGTTAAAAAAAACGGAAAAATGGAGGCGGTACAATTGGAGAGCGATCCGCCTTCACCAACATGCATAAGCAATTCATTAATAGTTTATATATATACATGAATTACAAAAAACTAATAATAAAAAAAATTGCATGGCGCGAGATTCGATCCGGCGACCTTCGGATTACGAACCCGTGCGCTTACCGCTGCGTCACGACGCTGTGGAAAACTATTAATCGTAGAGAGTATTTCACCGCAATGGTTTCTTTTAACTGTCGATTTTCTCGACAACGGCTGAGAAGTGCATCTTGGTGCTTTGCCACATTACACCTCTGGCCATGAGCTTTTATTATGCGCAGCATGAATCGAATCTGAATTTCGCAATTGGCGGCCTCCCCTTGTAAGTCTATCAGGCGGACCGCCTGAGTTTGCGCGTGCACCGGCCTGATTGTGTAGCTTCAATGTTAATTAACTTTGAAACGGAGCAACGTATAGAATTTTTTTCTGACAGTTATTTCTCAGCAGAACGTAACCTACAACACCCTTACAAGCTTTTCAGACTGTTTCTGTCCACCCTGTATATATGGTATACTTCAAAGGTCCTTTCAGCTACCAGTTAATCTTATCGCCAATCCAAGCAGCGCTAATTTTAAAATTTGGCGGGAATTACTGACAACTATCTACTCCAATTTGGTTCTAGGGCGATTTATTAATTTTTTATGAAGTCGCTTTTAAACTGTTTGTGTTTCCAATTCGTTAACGTCCTGGTATAGTTGTTTGTCTTGAAAATAAACTTGTCTAATGGGTCACCAAATGTGCTTGGTTACAACGTAACATAACCTACGAACCTACACTCACCATTCTACCTAGTTGACCTGCTGGGTACTGGTAAATATATTTGGTAACTCTAAAAGTTCAGTTTATGCGGGGGAATTTCGTTCACTATAAGTAAAGTACCAGAGGAACATTTTTAATAGTTGACAATTTGTTCAGACACATTAGCTGAACTACAGACCCTACAAAAATGCTAGTTAATGCTCTGAAGGTATAAATTTTATTAACGTGTTAAGTACATAACCTGGAAATATATTACAATACCACGCAAATTTTACTATTATTCGACAGAATCTAAAATAAAACATCTTAAAATGGTGAAATATCGGCGAATCAAGTATGGATGAATAGGAATAAAATCATGTTTGCTCAAAGTAGAACCATTTTCAAAAGGTTTCAGTCTCAAGATGAATATTGTCGACTTTTTTAGCTATTTCCGTAGGTGACTGGTATAAGTATAATGCTGTGTGTGTGTGTGTGTGTTTGAAAGAGGGAGAGTGAGAAAGAGAGAGAGAGAGAGTGAGAAAGAGAGAGAGAGACAGAGACAGAGAGAGAGAGAGAGACAGAGATTAATAGAATTGTGAAAATACAGGGTTCCACGGAAGTAATTGCATAATCTCTGAAGCATACATGTATCTAATTTACTATGAAAGTATTAAATTCATATAAGACAAAAACAATCGTGACGGAATTACAAACATCCATTCATAACACGAGTAACAAAACAAGGCGTTTGATTATCCTGAATGGAAATTGGTGTAAAGGCACTCACTGCGCTTTTGTGTGATTGCACTGTCAGCACTCCGTTCTTCCCAGTGACCTCAAGAATTCTCTTCAACATCGGCTTTGTTAGAGTTGTAGTTCTTTCACTGAAATTGTAGCACAATCTTCTCGTATCGATCTCTTCATCTCAAATGCGGTCTTCAGTTGCCTTCCATTGGGATAAACAAGCCTTGCAAGTATTCCACAAAACTTCTGCACGAGGTTCTAATACGGGTTTCGTGCTGGCAACAGAAGACATCGTTACCTTTAACTCGCTTTTTGGTTCTAGCTGAACCATACACAGATGCATTACCTTGTTGAAACATTAGACTTCCGTCCCCTACGTCTTCATACATTCTAAGCAGTTCTATTCCTAGTACAGTGTACATGTTAAAGTTCACGCAAGTGTTCAGCCAAGCAATGTATTTCTAGCGCAGAAGGTTGCCAAAATCATAACACTTCCACCAAAAAAATTTCTCCTAATTCTTATCTGCTGCGCTGTTCAAATGGTTGGTTCAAATGGCTCTGAGCATAACATCTGAAGTCATTAGTCCCCTAGAACTCAGAACTACTTAAACCTAACTAACTAAGGACATGACACACATCCATGCCCGAGGCAGGATTCGGACCTGCGACCATAGCAGTCTCCCGGTTCCGGACTGAAGCGCCTAGAACCGCATGGCCAGTGCTGCTCTGTTCTCATACCACTGAAATCCATCCTGCCCATCTAAATTAAACTTCTTTTCAGCAGCGAAGATCACGTTATTCCATTCTGAAGTCCTCGACAAACGGTTTTCAGAAGACTCCAATCCAGTCTGTTAATGTTTGGGTGTTAATATGAATTTCTGCAGTCGTTTCTTGAATTCAAATGTTAGTCATGTGACAAGATTTGTTACCACGTCTGGCAGTTACTCACGAAAGTAAATCTGCAGCAAGTTGAGAAGAATAACTCCTTGTGGTCACTGCTTCACCACAAGGGAACCTTTTTATGTCTCAAATAATTTTCTGCTTTACCCATATTTTCTGCTGTGTCCACATCTTGCCCCCAGTTTCAACGTACTGGCGATTTCACGATAGGGAGTCTCATTTCCTTCTATGTGTGGATTTTCGCTTTTTCAACACATGAGAACTTTTGTACGGCGTGGAACTGTCACAGTCGTGGTTTATGTGCATAACACCCACTGACACTAATGGTGTCTGTTTTCTATCTGTAGTAAAGGATTGTACTCACACACTAATACCGCCCAGAGCCGAGTGCCTTTATACCGGGTTCCTCCCTCTACCACCCGAATGTTTTGTTACACGAGGGACACCCAAAAGAAACCGGACTCGGAGGGCGCTGCCACCCGTAGACGTAGTGCAGGGTTCTCACGCTAGGTGGTGTTAGTAGAGACTTTAGTGAAACAGCTGTGCAGACGGCGTCAGTGCAGAGCTGAACGTGCAAGTGTGGTATTGTGTTTCTCTGACTGTTGGCGGGTTACCTCTGCGAAGTCGTTACGGCAACTTTAAAAGAACAAAGAGAGTGTGTGAAATTTTGTTTCCTGTCTAAAAAAACTGCAACGGAGACACACCAAATGCTTCAGGAAGCTTTCCAGGAGGACGCTATGAGCCGCACACAGGTTTTCGAGTGGTTTGGGCGCTTTAAACGTGGTGAGATGTGTGTTGAAGACCAAGCTCGTACTGAACGCCCTTCAACATCGCGAGATCTCTAAACGATCAACCAAATTTCAACAGAGACAAGTATCAGTTGGAGCTCGTGTCAGCGGATTTTGAGTGAGGATTTGCACATGAGACGTGTTGCTGCTAAATTTGTTCCGCGCCTTCTCACACAGGAGCAAAAAACCATCGGCATGAATGTGTGTCAGGACTTGAAAACAGAGATTGTACGTGATCCAAAGTTCTTGAACAAAGTCATTACAGGGGATGAGAGTTGGTGTTACGGGTATGACCCAAAACCCAAGCAATCGTCAAGCCAGTGGAGGACTCCCAACTCTCACAGACCAAAAAAAAGCAAGGCAAGTGAGGTCAAATGTGTCTTTTTTTATGTTCTTGGAATTGTGCATGGGGAGCTCGTACCCCCTGGCCAGACTGTTAACCAGCACTTTTACATGGATGTTTTAAGGCGTTTGCGAGGGGATGTGAGGAGGATGCGCCCGGAACTTTGGCGATCAGGTGACTAGTTTCTGCATCACGACAACGCCCCAGCACACACGGCCTTACGAGCGACCCACTATTTGGCATCTCAGAGATGGTCTGTCGTTCCCCACGCTCCGTATTCGCCGGACCTAGCCCCGTACGACTTTTTCCTATCTTCAAGAATGAAAAAAACGCTAAAAGGGGAGCGTTATGACGATGTGGAGGCAGTAAAAACAGCTTCGCAAAGGGCACTGGACAATAGCAAACTTGAAAAGTTCCAAACATCCTTCCAACAGTGGGAAAAGAGACTTGACAAGTGCATTGCATTTAATGGAGAGTATTTTGAAGGTGACTGAAGTAATTTTGTAAAAAGGTTCATCAATAAATTTTTTATGTCAACAATCCGGTTTCTTTTGGGTCCCCCCTCGTACATTGTACTACTGACATCAAATGCGGTACTATTAGACTGAATTTTTTCGGTATACTGGATTTCATTCTGCTGCGTATACTTAGTGCACATCTATTCAAACTGACAATTATAATTTTCCCGCAAATTTCCATGCCTTCATGCCGATTTCTACTACTGTACAGTGGTGGAAGGACAAGGATGGCATGAGTTTTTCCGCATACATGAATTTCCTTTTTTTTTTTTTTTTCTTTAAGTCACGCAACATGCAATTGCCTAGGCTACTGCGGCCAGAGACACTTGACATGTAAGTTTTCTAAATATGGTACCGTGTCACACGCCCAAATAGTTTGCCTCGCGGGGTAGCCGCACGATCTTAGGCGTCTTGTCACGGTCCGCGCAGCTCCCCCCGTCGGAAGTTGAGTCCTCCTTCGGGCATGGGAGTGTTTGTTGTCCTTAACCTAAGTTAAAATTATTTTAATTAGTGTGTAAGCCTAGGGACCGATGACCTCAGCCGTTTGGTCCCATAGAAACTTACCACAAATTTTGAAATATCCGAAAACTTTGTCTGAAGAAATCATTGTTTCAGCCACGACTACAGTGGGCTTCTTATTCCCTCAAGAAATCCTGTGTAACTAAGGCGGAAATGTAAATTTTATCAGTGATAGTTTCTTACAATAAGGCACTGTACCGTACTCAGAATTCTTTCATGTTTAGCCACTCAGTATAGTTTCAGGCAAACCCTGTTGCCTTTCTCCCAGAGTTCTGCGTTTAAGTTCCTAAGAATTTCTCTTACAGTATGTTATGGAAGACATCGACCCGTTACAATGCTGGCCACATGCACTGAATTCGTTCAGTGTGCATTGTCACACATATTTCGTAAGATCTCGGAACAGAGTATTCTGTAATTGGTCACACCAGCGTCTTGTAACGCCATTTCTTTACAAATGGCTCTGAGCACTATGGGACTTAGCTTCTGAGGTCATCAGTCCCCTAGAACTTAGAACCACTTAAACCTAACTAACCTAAGGACATCACACACATCCATGCCCGAGGCAGGATTCGAACATGCGACCGTAGCGGTCGCGCGGTCCCAGACTGTAGCGCCCAGAACCGCTCGGCCACTCCGGACGGCATTTCTTTACAGGTGAACTGCAGTTTCCAGAACTATTTATGTCTTCTATTCACCGTCTACATTCATAATTGTACTCGTTCGTCCCACTGAATATCACTTCTTAGCATTACCCCAAAATACGTACAGGATTGACGAACCCCAGAATTTTGTTCACTCCCAAATTTTTAATCGGACGCTCCTGCGCCCATTTCGTTTCCTTTTTGCATTAACTTGCGTTTGTCCTACAACATAAATTTTTCAGTGTTTTGGTGAGCAGCATACACAGGATACACACCAGCTACTGGTGTACGATAGGGATATGCTGTTCGTTATGAGAGTTCCAACTCATGAGACATCTCTCTTATCGTACAGACAGACCAGTTTGCCGGTTGCAGCATCCTATGGTTTACGCCGTAGCCCTTGGTGATGATGTGGAGTTGGACTGCGCAGCGGACGCCGTCCCACCAGCGACCAGCTACCACTGGATGTTCAGCCAATCGATGATGGATGCGGGGCCCTACATATGGCACCTGAGGGGTCCCAGCGGGGAGATGATATCATATGTAGAGTGGGCGAGTGGGGTGTCGTGGCGAAACCACCAGCCTACGAAGGACACGGAATACGGCACCTTCTTCTGCACGGCAAAAAACACCATTGGAGAGCAGCTGGACCCGTGTGTCTTTCATGTGGTTCCACCAGGTAAGTGTTACTCTGGAAACATATACAGTAGTTTATAAGTTTCCTCGTCCCCCTCTCTCAGACCTCATTTATTGTATTTACAAATGGAGTAGTGCAAGGGGTATGAGAGACACCTATCCAGTTACTGGATCTGTGAGGAAAGGAGCCTTAATGACAGTATTTCGCATGGTTTTATTCTACGACAAGGTAGAGTTACTAAATTAGCCACAAGCACAACTTTCATGTTCTTTGTTAAAAATAACTGTGAAATGGAAAGCACAACCGCTCATTTTCACAGCACAGCTTAGCATATTATTTCTGTCATCTGCTTTAACGCAAAGTCTTTATTACGCAATTACTACTCTATTTGTCTCCAAACCCTGTCGACACCCATCGTCAATCTCGTTGACTCGATGATCGGTAGTTGACCTGCAATATTCGTACTCCGACCGATATTTCAACGCCTCACTGGTGGCATTTTTTTTTCAAAGAAATAAACGACGAGCTGAAATAAATTGAACGTCTAAAAACACAAGATTACCAAAACTGACATCAATTCAGTTTTTGCAGCACACCAAAGATACCATCGCCACCGATAACACACAGAAATAACGCTCTCAGTTCTATTCCGTTCCTTAAAATATCAATATTCCTCGCGGAATCCGTCGTTCTGGTGCAAACATGCGGCAGCAGAACTGTCAAACTGATCTTTTTTTTGTGTGGAAACATATGACAATAGAACAGTCAAACCAATAGTCATACTTCTTTCATTGAGATCTCCATACGAAAATATCATCCAGATTTCTGACTTTCCGGTGAATTTTACAAAAATTTTCTTTCATGGAAACCTTGTGTTGACAATTAGGAACACAACCAAAAAAAAAGTCTGCCAAATCGGTCGAGCCGTTCTCGAGTGATGATCCTTCATAGAAGCAGCAACTGGTTTTTGTTTGGATGGATAACTGTAACAATGGAAAGAACTCTACCAGTGGAATTTTTTTTTATTCATGAATGGAACCGTTGGTGCATTAAGCCGTAGGCGCATTCCACTGTAATTCATAATACGCTGTTACTGTACATTCGATTCAGCTGATATATTGCTAGCATTTAGTTCGAAATTATACAGATTCATCTTCAGACCAGGTACCAGCTTTGTACAGAACATAAACAGTGCTCCGACATAAATACCGCCATCACAGATACGTGTAGCCACAATATTTACAAAATACACCGTAATGGTGGTAGTAGGAGTGGTAGGAATTATTATTTACTACCTCCATAACACCTTAATTTACAAAAGCTCGCTAAAGTTATTTTAATTTTGCATCAGTCACGTTATCAGCCAAAATAGCAACAATAATTTATTGACAAGATGACGCTATTCAGTAGAATTGCAATACAACAGGTAATAGCAAATATTTAAAATGAGGGTGATTGCGTAGCGCCAAAGAGCGAAAGCCGTAATAATCAAAAATGTTAAAATCTGATAATAAGTTTACAGTGTTAAAGAAAGAATAAGGCCTAAGACGTCTGATAATCATCGATGCGTTAATCGACTCAAACACATACATGCGTCCTCGAAGACTAGCGCGGATCAGTTCCCCATTCCACAGGGCCCAAATATCGAACATTCCCTTAGTGGAAGTTATCGAACCAAAACGCATACACCCGTCTACGCGAACCAGCATGATTCTCTCCCACACCGTTCCCCTTTCATCACAGGCTAAATGTATCGAAGATTCCATCAGTGAGGATTAACGAACAAAACGTGTACACACGTTCATGGAAATCGGCACGAAGCGTTTCCCCTCCTGTCATCGTAAAATGGGCCAATGTGTCTACAATCTACACTCATACATTAACTATATATATTTCTGTACAGGCAATACACTTTAGGTCGCTTGCCCGGTGCTGGCAGATAAATACGATATTGCAGTGCCTGTTGTTCAGAAGTATGATGCTGATTTCCTTTGGACATGAATGCACGTCCGGGTTCCTGTTCCAGTCTGGTACAAATTTTCATTGTTCTCATTCCATTGTACAGCTGATGATGGTCCATATTCGCAAATGCGAATACGATTCATTAATCTCACAGTTGTACTTGGTGATCCAACAGCGTTCATCCGGCCCCCATCTTCCGTGCTTGACATCGAGAAGTGGCAGAGAAACTGCCTGTACTCGATGTGCACAGCTCAGGGCAGCCCTTCTGACTCATCGGTTGTGACATCAACACCAACACAGAGCTGGTCGCTACCCAAGGCACTCCAGTGGACCATCTCTGTTAACTTGTGAAAGCCCCACCAGCCAACAGTGCTTGACTTCTGCCACGACCACGGATGACAAGTGTCACAGAGGACCGGCAGCATGCTCCTCTTATGTCGATAGCCGGAGACGTGCTGGCACGGGTCAGTTTCACTATAAATGAAGGTATCTATATTGTGCTGAGACGCGCTGCTCATTAACATGCCTTGTCTCTTGAAACGAGATGGATGTTATGGAACAAGATGTTGTATTCTTGTTTTCCATGATGATTGGCTAGAGACTGGTTGGTACAAGAGAAGGGTAAATAGGATTGAGGCAGCGAAATATAAAGAGGGCTTGGTTTCAGGAGTAGATGGTGTTGAAGTAGCAAAACCATCAAGTTGCAAGAGAATTTGGTTGGAGGCTATATTGTTGTTGGAAGGGGTTAATAGTGCGGCAGAGTCTGAGGATGTCTTCAGTAGCGTGCAGTGGGCAGAAGTATTTATTTGGATGAATCAGACTGTGAGTGGTTCGAACTGCCATATTTAAATCTGGATTGATAAGCGGGGATTTGGTTTTGGGTTTGGCAAAGTAGGTAGAATGCAAATAAATCATTTATCCTTCTTAGTGTTCCACGGTTACGTAGAACATTTTTAAAGAAATTTCCATCGTTTGATTGTAAATTACTTGCCGTTTATTTCACAGAATAGAGGTTTTTGTCCCATAGCCAATCTCAGGTCCAAGTTGAAAAGCAAGATTAATAAACGGTATAGATCATACAGCGCAGGTCATAATATGGGTTAGTATTAGTATCTCTCTGAAATATGTAATGAGTTTTCCATTCTTCGTATTACGCCTGACACTGCTATGATAAGTACACTATCTTTTTAATTTTCAGTTCAAATTGCGCTAGAGAGTGGCTATAAAGCTCGAATTATTATTGTGTGAAGTAAATGAAAAATAATTTAGTCCAATAGCAGAGAATTATTTCAAAGTACGAGGTAACAGTTACAAATGGGAAGGAAAGCGAGAAAAAAATTGAGACTTTACAGTGCACGCAGAACCGTGAAGTTTTGCAATCGATAGTGAGATGGGTATAACAGAGCAGACATTTTTTCCACTGGTGGTTGGCTTCTGAAGTTGCATTTGTGATGACAGTTGTGTACGAGAGCGCCCTTGGTTAGAACGTGGTAAATGGAGAAAACTGGTTTAGTGAAAAAATGCATGAGGAGGGTCTTCTTCGATGCTTTTCTCTTCTTTCTATCTTCATTATTTGGTCCCCTCACACCATATGGATTGGGGGGAGGGGGTGCTGTGAGCGGTACAGCACTCCGCGCTTCTGCCAAGTGCTTTAAAAACAGAAAATATGAATTCTGTTGGAGTTCACATAAATCAGGAATACCGTTGATTTTATTTGTGGCTTGAAATAAAATCCAAGATCGAGACGATAAGAAACGAGAATACATACATTTGAATCACGTCCCAACATTGGTGACGTTGTTCTAAAAAACAGTATCGCAATTTACTGAAAAGTTGAAAATCGGCAATGGGAAAAACGATTTGCGGATAGGAAAGTGTGTTCTGTACGGTTCAAGGCTGTAGCCAGAAAAATATAGGGGTGCTTTTGGTAGGTAACACGTAGGTGCTCCGGTGGATAGTACGAAGACAGAGACTAGAATACACCCAGCAAGTAACTGAGGACACGTACGTTGCAATTGCCGAAGATGGAACGGCTGCCACAGAAGAGGATAAAATATTGGGAACACAGGTCAGTAGTAGTCTGGGAGGTGAGCAAGCCTGTGGTATGACGGGAAGAAGGGATGGGGAGCAATGGAGCAGAAAGAGAGAGCCCTGATGCGCATAAGACAAATGGGTAAGAGCTACAGTTAATAAGACGGATAAATGTCGGTACAGATTTCATTTCAGGGGGAGGGAGTCGGTTTAAGTAGCTATGTGTCTGTAAATCCTACCGGCGTATGTCATCAGAGGGGAAACAACTAGGCTATATAAATGTAGTTCCTGATACTGTAGAAAATGTGGAATGACGTGTCTGATGGATGATGGGAATTCTTAGGTGGATTAGAAGGATCGGCATAGGGGAGGGGGTGGGGGTGGATATGGAAAGCAAGTCAAAATGCTTGATGAGTGCTTGATGGTCTCCGGTTTGGGAGAACTGATACAACTTTATTTGGAGCAGCTGTGCGTTCAGTATTTGTTTGGAACGGGATGGATCGGATCAAGGTTTTGTAGGTGTGGAGGATAGTGCTGATGTGCAATATCCGATTTAGTCTTGTTTGGGCATTTGTTGGTTAGCTAGAAAATGAGATTTCCATGTTATATGCCGGTCGAGGGTAAGTCCAAGATACTTTTGTGTATTAGTTAGCTGGATAGGATGGTTGTAAATGGTGAGATAGAAGTCATGGAGGCGGAAGCTGCACGTGTTCCGTTCTATATTAATTAGGTTTTGGTGGCCATTCGTTCCACCACACTGTGACGTTCTACATGACAAAAATTTTATGATATGCGTACGAAGGTCACTCAGAAAGGAATATCTCATATATTTTTCAGTTTTTTATGTGCAAGGAATTTCAAGTTCACCTACATTGGTTGAAAACAACAACAGTGACGATTAATAATGACTTTTTAGCGTAATCTCTGACCATTTCCTGCTTCTCAAGACTTTGACGCACGGACGTTTGCACGAACTCCTTACCTTCGAAGTGAATCCCACGACCATCTTCTTTTAGTGGCCAGCACAGGAGCTAGTCTCATGATGCCAGGTCAGCGCCGTATGGAGTATTAGGCTATACCTCCCATCCAGTTTTGTAAAGTCTTCAATGGTGTGACGATTGATGTGTGATCCTGCGCTGCCATTTAAAAGAAGTTCATCCATCAAAGTTTTTGTTGGGCGAGCCAGCTGAAGACATGTGTTAAGCTGTTTGAGTGTTCTGACTTATTGAACAGAATCTATAATGCGCCCCTGCTCCAAAAAAGCAACCATAATCACATACTCTTCACCCCAGAATACCGTATCCATAACATTCCCTGCCAATCGTTTAGTTTCGAACTTTTTCTTCTTCGGTGAATTTCTGTGATGTCATACCACTGACTGCCTCTTGGTGCTAGTTCAAACCAGTGTTTCGTCTCCAATCACAGTTTGTTTTCCAGAAACTCCTCTCCCTTCAAACGGGACGGCTACAAGGGGTGGGAGCCAACTGTTTACCTTTTCACTTTATTCTCGTCGGTTAACATTCTTGGTACTCAATGTGCAAAAGCTTTTGAATATCCCAGTTGCTCAATAATTGTCATAACACTGCCTTCACTGATGGAGGTAATGCAACACAAAATACCTACAGTCACCCAGTGGTCACCAGGAGTGATGTCACCGACTCGTCGAATGTTGAATGTATTCAGCGACGTGCCCCTCCGCTTTTCGTCAGCCAGTGGAGTTCGCCCTTCAGCTTCGTTACAGTGACGAACTCGTCGTGTAACACTACTGATATACATTGTTGCTTCACGTTACACATTTTTCAGTCTTTCTTCTGCATTCAAAAATTCTGTTACAGAACGCTGTCTAAGACGAAAATCGACGTCGGCTACTGTGAGAGCGATTGCAGTGCTGGTACCCATTGACGCAGAAAGTTGCTCCTCTTGTGGATTGAAGGCTAAGCTTTGCCACATTCAGATTTTTCATGTAACAAATTTTGTTTAACGATGGTAAAAATAGGAGGCATTATTTTTTTACTCACATATTATTTGAAGATCTTGAATGTGGCATTTCTGTTTCTTCTTTACATGCTACCATTTTCTGTATAGATACAATTGCACACACATGATTTTTATCGCGTTTTAGACTGCTCCGATCTTGTTCTTACATTATGAAAGTCGCAATCTACATAATTTTAGTAAATATTACAATTTTGATTATGATTATGAATGATATTTCCAGACATTACTATTCACAAAAATCTACATCGTTTTGGGGCCCTTCAAATTTAATTCCTGGCTACTGTATTAGTACTGGATATTTTTAATATTACACTTCATAAATTAAATTCTGAAGGTATGTCCTGTTTGACACGTTATCTTTGCTTTCTAATGACACTGTATTATAATTAGCACACAAAATAAAACTTCTATGGTGGTTTAGTTAAGATGTTCACAGCAAATATGTCGAGAACCGTTTGAGATGTCCTATTTCAGTTTTTACTCAGATAACTTGTGAAAGTCCTCATCAAACAATGTACAGTCTCTTTCCATAGCTACATTATTTAAAGAGACGTTGGGATTAATACTGCTTTCTTAGAAACACCTATAGTAAAGTCTGCTGCTACTTCTAAAGAATGTGATTTCATTTGTTTAGACTAGTAGTGCTTTAGCGGGGCTGCGACCAACAAATTACTCTTGTCTAGGTCACCAAAACATTTATGTTTCACGCTGTATGACGTATATCGGTATCCCCATCATCAGATCTGTGGTACTAAAACAAAATATGTGACAAGGTGGAGAACAATTCTCTTTACAATGACGCAATCATCTGAGTTACATACCTTGATCCATAACAGTATCCAGTCAGTTGTAAGTATTCCCCCTTCATATAAATGCACCAACTGGCTCATGCCATAGAGCATGTTATGAAGTAAAGATCCTTTGTCCCACGATGGCGTTGTAGGCATCATCACCAGAAAAAGATATCTGTGACATGTGATGCTTATCTATAATAATATGGAAGCCGCCATTACGTATGCTGCAGTATTTACATAATGCATTACGTTTTATAAGAAGTTTATAGACAGATACATACGAATCTAGACAACTTGTATAGATACTAATGACATGAGGTATTTGAAAATACGGTGCTGTAACAAGCTTTCAAGACATACTTGGATATCAAATTTTATCAAAACAGGGTGGCAACAGGAGCCTTCATTACGAAAACCTATAGCGGACATCATACATGTCATCATGAGTGAATGTATAACTGCTGGGATGCCGCTCACAGATTATAAAAGATTGTGCCGCAAATATATCAAATATCCCTCATATATATATATATATATATATATATATATATATATATATATATATATATATATATATAACACTTATGTTTTATTTTATAGACTTTCCATACGAAAGTCAACCATGACATGGGTTCTTCTAAACCACAAAACAATCTAAACTATGATACTTAAAAATTCAGATGAACGGAGCTCCTATTAGAAATTGATTATGTAGATATTTACACACTATAAGGTAATTTTTACAGATTATTCGATGTTGAATTAGTATAAAATTTAATGTTGGCACCAAAGTGGTGGCTGTGACTGTTGCACTTCAACTTAACGAAAGGAATATAAACAAAGCACATTTGAATAACAAGTGCAGTAAAATAATATAAAACCATGATAATTAATAGCCATAGAAAACGCAATTAAATAACAACTCTGTGCCTCTTCCTCTACAGAACAAAATGCTCCCGCAGTAATCCCACGAAAATTTATGTTCAATAACAACAATAGTACAGTCAGAGAATAAAAATCGTGATGTGTATGTTACATAAGAGAGTATTATGACGAACACACAAAACATTGGTTCATCATGCATGAAGTACTAAGTGCAAGGCACGTGACACGATACGCCCCCGAGGCATCAATCATTCTTACCAATGTCACGGTGCATATTAGGTATCATGTACATTCAAAAGTCCAACTAAAAATGGCAATTAATTGACAAACTATCCTACAGCAAAACAAAACAAAAATTAGTGGTTCTCACAATGACATCGACAAGATGCACTTCAGTTCCATTGAACTGCGCAAGACCAGAGGAGCATGACACAGAATAATGCACACCACTAAGTGTACGAGCATTTGAAATGATAAGGCAAGGACAGTCACAGAATTTGGATAGAGAAACATAAGTACAAAGAAGGTAATTGCGAAGATAACAGAAGAAATAATTAAGTTGATCGATGAAAGGAGGACATACAAAAATGTTCAGGGAAATTCAGGCATAGAGAAATACAAGTCACTGAGGAATAAAATAAATACGAAGGTAGGGAACAGGAGGCGAAATGGGTGCATCCAAAATGTGAAGAAATCGGAAAAGAAATGATTGTCGGAAGGACTGACTCAGCATATAGGAAAGTCAAAACAATCTTCTGTGAAATTAAAAACAAGAATGGTAACATTAATAGTTGAACTGGAATCCCACTGTTAAATGCAGAGGATAAGCGGATAGGTGGAAGGAGTACATTCAAAGCCTGTGTGAGGGAGAAGATTTGTCTAACGTGATAGAAGAAGTAACTGTAGTCGATTTGGAAGAGATAGGGGATCCAGTATTAGAACCAGAATTTAAATGAGCTTTGGAGGAATAAGGAGGAAGGGATAGATAACATTCCTTCCGGATTTCTAAACTCATTGGGGCAAGTGGGAACAAAACGACTATTGACGTTGGTGCGTAGTATGTATGAGTCTGGCGAAATACCATCTGACTTTTGTAAAAATATAATCACACAGTTCCGAAAACTACGAGAGCTGAAAAGTGCGAGAATTATCTCACAATCACCTTAACAGCTCACGCATCCAACTTGCTGACAGGGATAATAAACAGAAGAATGGAAAAGAAAGTTGAGGAAGTGTTAGGTGACGACATTTGGCCTTAGGAAAGGTAAAGACACCAGAGAGGCAATTCTGACGTCGCGGTTGGTAATGGAAGCAATACTGAAGAAAAATCGGGACACGTTCGTAGCATTTGTAGACGTAGAAACAGCTTCGACAATTAAAGTGGTAAAAGATGTTCGAAATTCTGCGAAAAATAGGGGAAAGCTATAGGGAGAGTCGTGTAATATACAAAGTGTACAAGAGCTAAGACGAAATAGTAAGAGTGGACGACCAAGAACGAATGCTCGGATTAAAAAGAGTGAAAGAGAGGAATATAATCTTTCACCCATAAAGTTCAATCTGTACATGAAAGAAGCAATGCTGGAAATAAAAGAAACGTCCAGGAGTGGAATTAAAATTCATGGTGAAAGGATATCAGTTGTACGATTCGCTGATGATATTGCTATTATGAGTGAAAGTGAAGACGAATTACATGATCTGCTGAACAGAATGAGCAGTCGAATGAGTCCACGAAATGGACTCAGAGTAAATCGAAGAAAGACGACGGTAATGAGAAGTAGCAGATATGAGAACAGCGAGAAACGTACCGTTAGGATTGTTGGTCACGAAGTGGATGATGTGAAGGAATTCTGCTACCTAGGCAGCAAAATAACCCATGACAGACGGAGCAAGGAGGACATCAAAAGCAGAGCAGCACTGGCAAAAAGGGCATACCGGGCCAAGAGAAGTCTACTAGTATCGTAGGCCTTAATTTGAGGAAAACATTTCTGAGAATGTACGTTTGGAGCACAGCATATTATGTTAGTGAAACATGAACTGTGGGAAAAACGGAACAGGAGAGAATTTTGAGATATGGTGCTACAGACGTATGTTGAAAATCAGGTGGACTGATAAGGTGGGGAATGAGGCACACCTACGCAGAATGAGAGAGGTAAGGAATATGTGGAAAACACTGACAGGTAGACGGAGCAGGATCATAGTATATCTGTCAAGACATGAGGGAATGCCTTCCATGGTACTAGAGGGAGCAGTTGGGGGCGAAAACTGTAGAAGAAGACAGAGATTGGAATACATTCAGCAAGTAACTGAGTACGTTGGTTGCAAGTGCTACTCTGAGATGAAGGAGTTGGCAGAGGAAAGAGTAGTGGGTCGCAACTAAGCAGTCAGAAGACTGATGACTCAAAACAAAACAAAAATCTTGTCAATACTTGTGTGAATCCCACAGGGAAGTGAAGCTCATTTGTTACCATGGCTTTTCCAGTGCCATTGGGCGCACTAACAACCTCCCACAACCGTGAATAATCAGGCACCGAATTAAATATTTTAATGGTACTCGCATGAAGATTTTCATTGAGCAAATTCAAAACAGTACAATAAATAAAAGAATTCCGGTTCACAGAGATCGCTAAATGTGTAAGATCATGTTCACCATTTAACTTATCTCGAATGAATTTAAAGGCAATTCGAAAGTCATTTCCTGATCTACCAAACGATAATTCTGTCCACAAAGCACAATATAAAGTCGTAGTGCTCAAATAATGCTCTGTTAAATTTAATAAATTTGATCCTACCAGTACCAACGTATTTTCCATAATGTGTACTAGCAATGGGCAGGACGTACTTTATGCCCATCACAAAAGACGTAAGAAGAAAAAATTCGTTAGGTTTGTTTAATTTTACTAACACCATTGACGGGTTGATGTGTAAATATATTTTACAACCTGGAAATTCCAGTCTTAGCTATATCAACGTATCTTCTGTAACCAAGACGCGGTCCTTTATGATCGCCACAAGAAAATTTAAAATGCAGATTTCAGTAATTGTCCTTAATTCGCAGCAACATTTTAAAGATCTTTTGATGTTTAATAATGGTGTAAATTTGGTAATACGAATACGACATTTTTTTGTGAAAAGTCACCTGTACAGCTAAGTTAAAATTTTTTGGTTATGTTTTATCAATAATTTAAAGCGATTACGGAGTCTGGTATAATAAATCATATTTTCAAAATTTGGAGTACCTGACTACATAACTATATTTTCAGAAGGTGAGCACGAAACACTTCCCCCACCCCCCCACCCCCACCCCGCACCCCCCACACCCTTGATAATATGAGGATTAATTTTTATTTGTAATAAAATTTACTAATCTCTGTTCTTGGACCTGAGGTTACATTTCACAAGTCAAAACAAATCACAGCAACCGACTTTCGTCTCCTCTGTTCATCTCTGAGTACCTTCTCTGGCTCTCCTCTTTCTTTCCTTTTCATTAACACATTTACAGCAATTCTTTTTTCAAATTTTCAGTGATTGTGCAACACAACAACACAGAAATTAATTTGATAACTTTGAGTTGAGAAACAGAACTGCTTTCAAAAACTGAATTTTCTATATTGATTGCTGATCTCCCAATGATTCAGCTATGTAATCCATACTAGCACCCACTGTTATTTACAATGAACACTACACAAACTGTGCACGATAATGTTTCATCAATAACAGAAACATCGTCGAGTTGCTAAAACTATGGCTCTAAAATCTCTCAATAGCGAGTGTTCCAACTGAGCACTTGGAACTCTGTCACTCATAACTAAAATTCGTATGTAGAAACACACAGTTTCACCTGTCACATAGAACCTTTTCGACCCAACGAATCAAACAAAATGGTATCAGCTGAAACTTTGGAGATTTTGTAGCCCGGCTATTTCTCCACAGGTTGCCGCATGAATATTTTGTACTTTTAGCAGACGTCAAATAAAACCTTGTCCAATGGTGGCGCATGAAAAATTTTACAAATGTGTTACAATGTGGTGGCCTATAATCTGAATTTCAAGGGTAGTAATCACAAATAAACTGAATATATTAATTTTACTTACATAAACTGAGTTGTTTAAATATATTTAAATTTTATAATTAGGTTTTTAACTCTGCAAGGAATAAAATAAATTGAAAAAGAATGTTGGTAGCAGCAGGGTTCGAACCAGAGCCAATGAATAGCCAGTTGTACATTTAACCACTCACCCATGGGGCCATTTCTGCGATAGAATCTCCAAAACACCTAATCACCTTGTACCCTATGCTTGCGCAGTACGTTACACTCAATTTCAAATAAAAATATTGACCTGGTGCTCTGAGCAACGTAACAACCGTAGTGCCAGAAGGGATGACGTCACTTCAGAGAGTATGCAATAGAAAAGAGAGAGAGAGAGAGAGAGAGAGAGAGAGAGAGAGAGAGAGAGAGAGAGAGCTGCGTCCATACTCTCAGTTGAAACGTTTTATATGAGAGTATTAATCGCAACACACATAAAATAATACATAGCTTGAAACATGAACTACTATTGTCTTTTATGATGGTACATACGAAGTGGAATTACGCCTTATGTGCGTTCTAACACAGAAGTGGTAAAGAACGGTCAGCGTACATCTTACTGTATCGTCTTACTGTATCTAAAAATTTTTGCTGTTCATATGTTACTGGTATTCTACGTTTCACTACTACAGCCTCCGCATGGATATGATATCAATGGCCCTGAAACCTCCAGAATCCAATTACTAATTTTATAGTGGTTATAATATTTAGAACTTAGGGATTATCTATTATGAACATGAACCCCTACGCAGTCATATGTGAAAGTTTGTGATTTTGTGCCCAAAACAGGTACAATATCACGTCGGATAAAGATGAAGCAGAGTGTTGCACAGTCATGATACTAGTATAAAAGGGACAGCGAGGAGATGTAGTTTCCATTCTGTCTGTGCAGTATATATGTGCAGAGTACTGGCTAATCTAAAAATTAAATTTAATCCACAGACAGAGACAAAAGAAGTTATATTTCTTTATGAAGAATACAGAAGGAGCTCGAAGAGAAAAGCCCGGATATACGCCAAAAGATATCTCGACAGACAGTGTTCAGTTTGGATGACAATTCAACGGATGTGCAGAACATTGTTGCGGTTACTTTCAATTATATTCGAAGTATGTCTCATCTTTGTGCCTGCTCCTATGTTGTGGGACTGCTAACATAACACATGTTTCTCAAAACCCCGTGCAGCATTTTTACACTTCACAAAATGTAATGTTCATATTGCTGTTCCGTGTCTAGTTGCTGTTGAAGTTTCCTTGTTTACGTATGATTTTGGCGCCCAATTTGAATTTTGTTTACTTTTAATCTCCCACTGATGCATGTGTGTGTTTCCTTTATCAAGTAGATAGAAATACAGGCATACACAATAATGATTCATCAGTTAACTACGGCGACAGTTCTTTTCTCGATTCTGCCGAAGCCTTTTGAGGATGGGGCACACCAAAAATCGAATGGATTTTTACAGCGTGGAACTGGGCTGTATAGATTATTGAATAATAATAAACTCGCATCATGGGTTTGATACCAAAACATCAACTTATGTAATATGAGTAAATTAGTAACTGCAACAAAATGGAGATCACAAAAGAACGTGGTCATGAAGATTTCCTTACAATTCCCTTTATATAAAGTGTTCCAAATGCTCAACGTCTACTGCAATGTACGTTTTCAGCCGCTGGTCCATGGATTTATGGAGAGATCTACTATATCGCTGCACACACTGCAACAGTACTATTTTGAACATGTTTTGGATCGTCGGGCATTTTTCATACACTTTACTTATGACTTAATACCGAGAAAAATCCAGTATAGTGGAATCAGGGTAGAGAGCAGGGAAACCGTTTATGTAACGCAACAAAAGAACGTTTGTTTTTGTGTATAATTTCATTAGATTAATTAATACCTGCACTATATCTCCATTCCACAAAACTGATTGCTCATAGCCGTTAATGGCGCCACAATAATAAGTAGACCGGAAATACCATACTTGTCACAGACGTTTTTGTCTGTCTGAACTTTATTCTCAATTTTCTAGGATTTGTAAACGTCTTACAAAGTCGAAACATTCAACTTGTTGCTGATAATCGTTCAGTATGTGTTCAGTCCTTCGATCTGTTCGTCTGCATATCCATTTCTTTTTGGTCATCAGTCTTCTTTGATGCGGCCAGCCACGAATTCCTCTCCTGTGCTAACCTCCTCATCTCAGAGTAGCACTTGTAACTTACGTCCTCAGTTATTTGCTGGATGTATTCCAATGTCTTCCTCTACAGTTTTTGCCCACTGCAGCTCCCTCTAGTCTCTAGTACCATGGAAGTCATTCCCTGCTGCCTTAAAAGATGTCCTATGATCTTGTCCCTTCTCCTTGTCAGTATTTTCCATATATTCCTTTACTCTCCAATTCTGCACAGGACCTCCTCATTCCTTACCTAATTTTCAACATTCGTCTGTAGCACCACGTTTCAAATGCTTCCATTCTCTACTGTTCCGCTTTTCGCAGCCCATATTTCTCTACCATAGAATTCTGTACTCCAGACGTACATTCTCAGAAATTTCTTCTTCAAATTAAGGCAGATATTTTATATTAGTAGACTTCTCTTGGCCAGGAATGCACTTTTTGCCATTGTTAGTCTGCTTTTTATGTCCGCCTTATTCCGTCCGTCATTCGTTATTTTACTGCCTAGGTAGCAGAATTCCTTAACTTCATCTACTGCGTGACCATCGATCCTGATATTAAATTTCTCGCTGATCATTACGTTCAGCAGTTGACAATGGTGCATTATATAAATTATTTGTCCACTCGTTTGAAAATTTATCCTCATGTGCCGTTTTTAGTGACATAATGGTAATGCTATTCAGTAAAAATGTTGGCAAGTCAAATGATGGCAAGTCAAACGGCAGATATAATTGTGGCACTAACTTAAACAACGCTTTTCTTCCTATACGTTGCACATGTTTCAGTAATTCCAAAGGTACATCATCGACTCCTGCTGACTTGATGGAGTTCAGCTCATTCAGTGCTCTGTCGCACTCAGACCGTTTAACTGAATAACAATTACACCTTGTAACATTACCAATCTCGCTCAGGATTAACGTTACTAGCAAACTCTCCCCCCTGTCAATGCTCTGGGAATGATTACCTCAGTATCAATCTTGTTCATGATTTACGTTACTAACAATCTCTCCATCTCTACCATTATTATGGGCATGATTTCCAATGTAGGGACTGTACTCATTACATGTCCTGAATCGTTCTCGTTTTGTGTTCATGTGGATGACTATAACCATACAAATATAATGCGGTCACAAACCCAGAAAAGATTAATTGACTATATCTTAATAATTATTTGCTCTCTCCATAATTCTAGATATTAGGAAATTTTTATTTATTTGATAATTACAGAACTATGTGTTCCACTGCAACTAACTAGCAAAATTATTTTGCCGTTAAAAGGTAGACAGGGGCGTAACACCATCAATAGGACCTTGTCTAACTAAGCACTGTGGCCTTCACAGAAACTTCCTTCGCACATTCATTATTTACAAACTAATTCGCCTGTAGTAGTAACATCTGTCCGTAAATAAATCTATTCATTGTCAATTCATCTTTAGTAGGATACTGTACTTATAGCATTGAATTCAACACGTTCCGTCATAACAATTCCATTTAGTTTCTACCTCATATTTATGTTGTACTTATTAAAATAATCGATGCGTACCCACCTACAGGTTCGGCATTTAAGTGGCAATCCAAGAGACTGCCAAAAATTCGGTCGGACTTGTCGGTCTAGACCCACTTATTATCAGAAAATCATAGCTGCAATTGGGGTGTAGTAACCGCTCAAGACTCCAGTGGGTTACACTTTGAAAACTCTCCACATTGTCAAAGTTTGGTGTGACCACTTTGACATATTCGACGGGGGTCTTTCCTACAGATTCACTATCTTCCTGTAGGTTTTTTCCTGCTTCACTTAGAACTTGTCTTGGGAACGTTGAGGAGTGTGACTTGTCTGCAAAATATAGTAATTTAAGTTGAGATATTTTTACGTGAGACCCACTGATAAGTTACTTGTGTTTCACTGTACAGCAATCGATTTCGCGAGAAGTTCTCCATACGGCGCAATTTATCAGGTGGACTGAATACACAAGTATAGACTTAATGGACTCTTGTTTTGTAACTGGATGTTTCCAATATTCCTCATTAGTACTTTACAATCTGATAATTGTTAATCCATTACAAAAACTGATATTGTATTCGTGTCCCCATGGAGTAAAATAGAGCCCTTAAGCTCTGGAAGCGATGCAATGTAAGTCTGATAACAGTTCACATGGCTCAGTGGAAAATGTAAGGAAAATAGAGGTATTATGTAAGAATATTACCACATACAATATCATCCATAACTAAGTTTTGAAGTGACATTCCCACTGTCTTCCATTACCATGGAAGCCACAGGAAGTAGTAACGAAGTATGGTAAGACGGCTATAATGAGGTTTTTTGTTTTATCTTATATAATCTGGAGTAAGTAGCGTCGTTGATATTGTGTTAAATGACTTTTTTCTCACAGGATTGCCAGACGCTCCATCCAACTGCTCCGTTTTGAACGAGACGACTGACTCTTTCGCGGTACAGTGCTCTAACTCAACTGACCTGGGATTCCGCCAGAGCTACCAGCTAGAAGTCTTCGATGTCAAATCAGGCAACTTAATGTTCAATAAAACGCAGAAGTCGCCAGTCTTCCTAGTGGACGACATCGAACCTAACCAAGACATCACGATGCGCATCGCAGCTATCAGCCCCAGGGGTCGCAGCGGATGGACCAGGATGAACATCTTTAGAGTCCCGGTGAGTGACCGAAACGTCCAGATTCGTGCTCTAAGCTCTAAATGCTAAGGCCCCTACGTACGATATTCACTGCTGGCCATTATAATTGCTACACCAAGAGGAAATGCAGATGATAAACGGGTATTCACTGGAAAAATATATTATACTAGAACTGACATGTGATTATATTTTCACGTAATTTGGGTGCATAAATCCTAAGAAATCAGTACCCAGAAAAGACACCTCTGGCCGTAATAACGGCCTTGATACGCCTGAGTCAAACAGAGCTTGGATGGCGTGTACAGGTACAGCTGCCCATGCAGCTTCAACACGATACCGCAGTTGAACAATTGTAGTGACTGGCGTACTGTGACGAGCCAGTTGCTCGCTCACCATTGACCAGACGTTTTCAATTGGTGAGAGATCTGGAGAATGTGCTGGCCAGGGCAGCAGTCGAACATTTTCTGTATCCATAAAGGCCCGTACAGGACCTGCAAATTGCGGTCGTGCGTTATCCTGCTGAAATGTAGGGTTCGCAGGGATCGAAATAAGGGTAGAGCCACGGGTCGTATCACATCTGAAATGTAACGTCCACTGTTCAGACTGCCGTCAATGCGAACAAGAGGTGACCGAGACGTGTAACCAATGACGAATACACGCATCCAATGTGCGTTCACTGCGATGTTTCCGAACACGGATGGGACTATCATTTTGCTGTAAACAAAACCTGGATTCATCCGAAAAATGATGTTTTGCCATTCGTGCATCCAGCTTCGTCGTTGAGTATACCATCGCAGGCGCTCCTGTCTGCTATGCAGCTTCAGGGGTAACCGTAACCATGGTCTCCAAGCTGATAGTCCACGCTGCTGCAAACGTCTTCGAACTGTTCGTGGAGATGGTTGTTGCCTTGCAAACGTCCCCATCTGTTGACTCTGGGATCGAGACGTGGCTGCACGATCCGTTACAGCCATGCGGATATGATGCCTGTCATCCCGACTGCTAGTGATACGAGGCCGTTGGGATCCAGCACGACGTTCCGTATTACCCTCCTGAACCCACCCATTCCATATTCTGCTAACAGTCATTGGATCTCGACCAATGTGAGCAGCAATGTCGCAATACTATAAACCTCAATTGCGATAGGCTACAATCCGACCTTTATCAAAGTCGGAAACGTGATGGTAAGCATTTCTCCCCCATACACGAGGCATCACAACAACGTTTCACCAGGCAACGCCGGTCAAATGCTGTTTGTGTTAGAGATATCGGTTGGAATCTTTCCTCATGTCAGCGCCGTTGTAGGTGCCGTCACTGGCGCCAACTTTGTGTGAATGCTCTAAAAAGCTAATCATTTGCATATCACAGCATCTTCTTCCTGTCGGTTAAATTTCACGTCTGTAGCACGTCATCTTCGTGGTGTTGCAATTTTAATGGTCAGTAGTGCAGTTTTTTGGCTTTAGTATTGAACGTCCAACAGTTTACTCGTTTATGTTTCACTGCAGGCATGTCATTTCATCGAGTGAATGCAACAGGCTGGCGGAACCCAAAGATTTCTTGTTGCCGTGTTGATGATGATGCAACACCATCGCATTCTTATTTACACCGCACCAAATAATGAAGAAATTTAACACACTTCCTTATGGTTGTTTTTGTATGGAGGTGAACTAATAACATGGTCTTTTGCTAGTTTGTATTTCGGTAGGCAAATACCCTAGAGTAAGTTGCTGTCACGTCAATGCAGGTTGAGGCAGGAAGACAAACCACATAAATGTACTATCGAGTCGCAATAATGTGACCCCCGTCTATGTTCGACTTCATCTTCTAATCGCCACTCACAGACGACAGGTGGCAGCACCAGCAGTCGAGGGTATATAAAACATGTCAGAGGGGAGTCGGTAAAGAGTGCAGTAGCTGCCACAATGCGAAAACGAAGCGATTTTTCTGACGCACAAAGGGCATTATCATTGGCTTTTTGGCGAAGGTTGCAAATATTTCTGAAAGGCTAAGTCTGGAAACTGATAGCATGCACTGTAGTTAAAGTACCCCGTTCATGGGAAAAAGGCGCTATCGAAAACAGGAGCCGAGGCTGATGTGGTGCAGGATACGTCATGTACAGGGTGGTCCATTGATGTGACCGGGCCAAATATCTCACGAAATAAGCGTCAAACGAAAAATCAACAAAGAACGAAACATGTCTAGCTTGAAGGGGGAAACCAGACGGCGCTGTGGTTGACCCTCTAGATGGCACTGCCATAGGTCAAACGAATATCAACTGCGTTTTTTCTTAAATAGCAACCTCCGTTTCTTATTACATATTCGTGAAGTACGTAAAGAAATATGAGTGTTTCAGTTGGACCACTTTTTTCGCTTTGTGATAGATAGCGCTGTAATAGTCACAAACACATGGCTCACTATTTTAGACTAACAGTTCGTAAAAGGTAGGTTTTTTAAATTAAAGTACAGAACGTAGGTACGTTTGAACATTTTATTTCGGTTGTTGCAACGTGATACATGTACCTTTGTGAACTTATCATTCCAGAGAACGCATGCTGTTACACCGTGATTAAGTGTAAATACCACATTAAAGCAATAAATGTTCAAAATGGTGTCCGTCAACCTCAATGCATTTGGCAATACGTGTAACGACATTCCTCTCAACAGCGAGTAGTTAGCCTTCCGTGATGTTCGCACATGCATTGACAATGCGCAGACGCATGTTGTCAGGCGTTGTCGGTGGATCACGATAGCAAATATCCTTTACTTTCCCCACAGAAATAAATCCGGGGACGTCAGATCCGGTGAACGTGCGGGTCATGGTACGGTGCTTCGACGACTAATCCACCTGTCATGAAATATGCTATTCAATACCGCTTCAACCGCACGCGAGCTATGTGCCGGACATCCATCGTGTTGGAAGTACATAGCCATTCTATCATGCAGTTAAACATCTTGTAGTAACATCGGTAGAACATTACGTAGGAAATCAGCACATACTACACCATTTAGTTTGCCATCGATTAAATGGGGACCAGTTATCCTTCCTCCCATAATTTCGCACCGTACATTAACCCGCCGAGGTCGCTGATGTTCCACTTGTAGCCATCGTGGATACTCAATAGTGCATATTATGGCGGTTTACGTTACCGCTCTTGGTGAATAACGCTTCGTCACTATATAGAACCCGTGTGAAAAATCTGTCATCGTCCCGTAATTTCTCTTGTGCCCAGTAGCAGTACTGTACACGACGTTCAAAGTCGTCGCCATTCAATTCATGATGCATAGAAATATGGTACGGGTGCAATCGATGTTGATATTGCATTCTCAACACCGACGTTTTTGAGATTCCTGATTCTCCGCCATTTGTCTGCTACTGATGTGTGGATTAGTTGCGACAGCAGCTAAAACACCTACTTGGGCATCATTTGTTGCAGGTCGTGGTTGACGTTTCACATGTGGCTGAACACTTCCTGTTTCCTTATATAACGTAATTACGCGGCGAACGGTCCAGACACTTGGATGATGTCGTCCAGGATACATACATAGCACACCCCCGTTGGGCATTTTGATCACAATAGCCATACATCAACACGATATCGACCTTTTCCGCAATTGGTAAACGGTCAATTTTAACACGGGTAATGTATCACGAAGCAAATACCGTCCGCACTGGCGGAATGTTACGCGATACCACGTACTTATACGTTTGTGACTATTACAGCGCCCTCTGCCACAAGGCGAAAAAAGTGGTCCAACTAAAACATTCATATTACTTTTCGTATTACACGAATATGTAATAAAAATGTGGGTTCCTATTTAAAAAAACGCAGTTGATATCCATTTTACCTATGGATAGCGCCATCTAGCGAGCCAACCATAGCGCCATCTGGTTTCCCCCTTCAAGCTAGACTAGTTTCGTTCTTTGTAGTTTTTTCGTTTGATGCTTATTTCGCGAGATATTTTGCCCGATAACTATAAATAGGTCACCCTGTATAACAGGGAGAAAAATGGCCGTGGGGATATGTACGGGTGAACAGACATGCAACTAACCGCCCACGTAAACCAAGGGCTTACCAACAATGTCTCCTCAATGATTGTTGAGCGAACGTTGCTGCGGATGGGTCTCTGCAGCATCCGCCTGGTCGATGTACCCATGCTGACTCATGTTCACCGGCGACCAAGACTGGGTATTGCACGCCACTACCGCAGTTTGACGTCTCCTGACTGGCGGCAGGTGGCCTTTTCAGATGAATCACATTTTATGCTGTGTCGGACAGATTTCCTTTGGCCTGTGCGGCCATGCAACAATCTTTGGAAGCGTCTAGGTCGGAGGAGAAAGCAGTACGGTCTGGGGAATGCTTGAGTGGCTTTCCATGGATGAGCTCGTTATCCTGGAAGGCACAATAGATCAAGTATCCATCTATCCTTGGGGACCATTTCAACGCCAACTCGCCCTTTTTTCTCCTCGACACGATGCCATCTACCAGTAGGATAAGGCAACGTGTCACACAGCTCGCACTGTAGGTACGTGGTTCTGTGACCAGCAGGATGAGTTTACCGATCTCCCCTCTTTTCTTCTTGAGCTGTCTACTACCATGGAAGTTATTTTCTGATGTCTTAACAAAACTCCTGTCATAGTATCTCTTCTTATTGTCATTGTTTCCCATATGTTCCCTACTTCGCCAGTTGTGCGGAGAAGCTCCACATTCCTTACCTTACCAGTAAACCTAATTTTTCGACGTTCTGCTGTAGCACCAAAACTCAGACGCTTCGATTCTCTTCTGTTCCGGTTTTCTCAAAGTCCCTGATTCACTACCGTACAATGATGTGCTCCAAAGGTAAATCGTAGAAGTTTATTCCTCAAATTAAGGTCTGTGTCTTGCTTCTTTTTGCCAGGAATGCCCTCTTTATCAGTGCACGTTTGCGTTTTGCGTCTGCTATGCTTCGTGCGTCATGGGCTAGTTTTATTCCAAGGAAGCGGCATCCGTTAACTTGGTCTACTTTGTGATCGCCAATTGTGATATTATCCTTCTCGTCATTGTCACACCTGTTACTTCTCATTACTTTCGTCTTTCTTCGGTTAACTCTCAATCCATGTTCTGTACTCTTTAGATTAACCATTCCGTTCAACAGACACTGTGGCTCTTCTCCACTTTCAGTGACGAAGGCCATACAGCAACGAACTGATTTTCTTTCAGACTGAATTTTAATCCTACTTTTGAACCTCTCTTTTATTCCAGCCATTGCTTCTTCTATGGATCTGTACAGCAATACACTACATCCTTATCTTACATCCTTTTTAAACCGAAAAATTTATTCTTGGTTTTTGGCTCTGATTGTTCTCTCTTGGAACTTGTACATATTGAATATTCGAATACCATGCACCATTTTACATAGTAGAACGCTTTTACCAATTCTTGAAATCATATGAAAGTGTCTTGATTATTCTCCAGTCTTGCTTCGATTATCAACCGTAACATCAGGCCTGCGTCTCTAGTGCATTTATCTTTCCTAAATGCAAAGTGACCTTCATGTAACATATTTTCTTTTCCATTCTTCCGTGTATTATTCTACTCAGTGACTGGATGCTCGAGCTGTTAAGCTGATGGTACGGTAGTTCTAGCATGTAAAATCTCGTACTATCATCGAAATGATGTGGACCAGATTTTTCCGAAAGCCTGATAGTAAGTAGCCAGTCTCACAGATTCCACACACCAACTCGAATAGCCACTTAGTTGTCACTTCTCTCCCCAGTTACTGTAGACATTCCAGTAGGATGTTATGTATCCCGTCTGCCTTATTTGATCTGAAGTACTTCGTACTCTTTTCAATTCTGACGCTAATAATGGACCTTCCATATCTACGCCAATTTCTTCTCCTGTCATATCACACAACTCCACCCCCTCAGAAAGGCTTCCATTGTCCTCCTTCCAAATATCCGCTATGTATCCTTCGATTAACAATTGAACCTGCGTTGCATTCTTAATGAAGCTGTCATGTTGTTAAATTTCACCAGATATTGTTTTGACTTTACTGTATACTAAGCCAATCACTCCGACGATCATTTCTTTTCCGATTACCTGGCGTTTTTCCTGTAGCCTTTTCGCCCAGGCTCCCCTCCAGTTACTGTTTGTTTATTCTTAAGTGATTTATAATGCTGTAATATTGTCTTTCATTCAACATTATTGTGCTTCGTTTTTTCGACGATCTATTCATGCATTTCTCATGTCACCCAGACTTCTTCGCAGTTACTTTTCTTCCACCTGCGATTGTCCGTCCAACATCTGTGGCTGCTCTTTTTGGAGATGTTCACTCTTCTTCTAATGAACTCCATGCTACATTTTAGCATAGTATCGACATCTGTAGCGAGCGCCAAACGTGTCTCATAATTCCCCGGGCGCTTCTGCATCCCACTTAGTTCCACTCTGATTCTCCCGCGACGATTCTCGCAAACCTCAGTCTACCCTTCGTCATTGCTAAATTCTGATCTGAGTCTGCATCTGCAGTCCAATGTCGGATTCCCGAATCTACGTCCGATCATGATGTAATCTAGATGGAATCTTTCCACATCTTACGGCCTTTCCAGGTATACCTCCTCCCGCTGTGATTCGTAAACAAATTTTGCACCGTTAGCAGCTGAAAATTATTGCGGAACTCCATTAGTATTTCTCCCCTCTCATTGCTACTATCAGACCCATTTTCTCCCTTCTACTCATTCCTCTAGAATAGAATTACAATCCTCCATAATTATTAGACTTTCGTCTCCCTTAACGTAGTTAATTACCTGTTCGTTATCTTCACACACATCTTGCATCTCTGTATCATCTCTTGAGACGTCGGTATATATATCTGAACTATTGCTGTCAGTGTTAGAATGCTGTTGAATCTGGTGAGAACAAACCTATCTCTTAACTGTTCACAGTAACTCACTCTCTCCCCTACCCTCCTGCAGTCACCTTTATTCGTCTTAACAGAAATCCTTATCTTCCTTCCATTTCACTTCACTAGCCTGACCATTTATAGCGTCAGCCTTAGCATTTCCACTTCAAATTTCCTAGCTTTCCTACCACATGAAAACTTCTGAAATTACGCTCCCCGACTTGTAGAACTTTACCATTTCGTTGGTTATTCTATTTTTTTTTCTCATGGTCACCTACCCCTTGGCTGACTGCTCCCGGAGACCCAAGAGGGGGGACTAAACAGGAATGTGAGACCTGAGTTTCTCCCAGTGTATACAATTTTCAAATAACTGGCGGGAATGCAACCAGGTTACAGCGTCGACAACCACCGATATTTCAGCAGAAGCACATTCTATCATTTTCAGGGCAAAATAGCCCCATTACAAACCGAAGATGACTGACGTTGGATGAGGTACCATAAAATCTGTCCCTCTGTTTTTTGGAAAGGGGGAGAGCAGAATTGGATTCCATGCTTAATTTAAACAAAAAACATCATCTCTATTTATAAGTTTACTTGCTAATTTAATTCTTACAGCTTCTTTAATAACACAACCCAACAGCTGGAAGCGCACGCCGAAATCTCCGTGTTGTTATATTGCGTAGGATGACCGTTACCAAGACAATTTTGTAGAATGGCAGATTTACTCGGCTGTACGCAAGCGTGTGTGCCGCTTATGCTCAGTACACCCGTCCTCCACAATCCTGATATTCTGACCCATATATGGCATGCCGCAACTGCAAGGAATCGGGTAGACACCCAGCTTACTTAAATCAAGACCATTCTTTATGTAACCTAAATGATCCCTGATCATAGATGTTGGTGGAAAAAGCCATTTCACATCATACTTTCGCAAAACACGACCGATCCTGTTCGAAAAGCTCCCTTTGTAAAGGCAAAACATTGTAGTTTTTGGCATCACCTCGGTATTACGTATCATCACTCACCTGGTAGACACTTGGTTCATAGCACAACGCACGTACGATCTGTCTGACTAAAGGTGACTTCGAGGAGGGCTAACTTAGCTGACAAAATCTCAGGGTATGAGATGACATGGGCTCTGTGAACCAAGGTAGCAAGCACTCCTTCATGTTGAGCTGGATGCTGATAGCTATCGCTCTGCAGATACACGTCAGTGTGAGTAGGCTTCCTATAAACTGCGTGTGCCAACGTACCCCCCAACTTCCTCTCGACAAGTACAGCAAGGAAGGAAAGACAGCCATTCGTTTGTACGTCCACCATGAAACAACGACTGTTTCAATCCACCCAAATATTTGTGGTGTCTGTTTGCTAACAGAAAATGGAGAAAACGAAAAAATTGCTACTGCAATCGACAATAAGAGTTGAAAAATTACGATAGTTAAATCGGAAAACATAATCTACAAATGAAAAGAAATATGATGGCTTATAACAGATCCAAATTTGATTCTGAATGAAATCTAACATCTGTCTCCTGACATCGCTCCCAGTACGTTCGTCTTGACAAAGCGTTGTCTCTTAATATGGTTCCCAGATGCACAATCTGTAATTATGCACCACACATTTTCCCTTCTATATAATAATCACTTTCTAAGATTGAGTTGTAGTGTTAAGAACCACACAGTGCAGTCACATTAATTTGACTTCCGCCTATGTTCGACGTCAACATGCCACTCACAGACGGCTGGTGGCATAACTAGCAGTGGATGGTATATTATAATGGTCCACTGAATTCTTCCGGGGTTATCAGCCGAGTGGTGGCGTTGTCTTGTCACAACGTTTCGATGAGTTTCGTACATATCATCTTCTGGCCAAGTGTCGGGATGCTGTGCTCTGCATACCCATACAGCCGCTTGGCCATCGTCCGCTACTATAGGCCGACCAATCGCGTTCCTGCGGAAGGGGGTACCGCGACGGTGGGGGGGGGGGGGGGGAGAGGGGGAAGGGAAGAGGGCGACACGGCCCGGCGTCGAGACCCGGTGGCTATCCAATCTGTCTGCGGACGCTTTTGCTTTCAGATCGGAGCGTTCCTGACGAATTTTGTTAATTGTGGGATCCCATGCTGCACTGAGCTGAAAACCGCTATACCTGTTTACTAAGTGGTTGTGCAGACGTATCTCCACTGTCTATCAAGATCGAGTCCCAGAAACCGCACACACCTACAGTCTTCAGGGGAGAGCCGGGCGGAATGCAGTGGTAAGGTTCTAATTGCACTACAAAGCGCCAAGAAAACATTATTGTCAATAACACATTTATTAGGAAGAAATACAGGATTACCTTCGATAGTGCTGTACCACAACTGTGCCACAGCACTAGCGCTTCGTCAGCAGCAGACTACCTCTGTGTGATCGACTCTCAGTAACGCCAGGAGCGTCAGGTGCCAAGGTGCCAGCTGTTTCATCATGGGGAGGGAGAGGGAGGGGGGGGGAGGTCATGGTCTGGCGACCTCCAGCTCTGCGTATGGATTTCCAAACAGCTCGTGTAGACGCTAAAGATTTACACTCAGGAGTTAGGCTCCAGGCCCACTGAAGTGTTCACTGGATCATAGAGGGCGGCTCCCCGTTTAGGAAACAGGAGCCAGCAGTGTCGCAATCAGCGTCACGAATCTCGAAGGCAGACAACGGACAGCGTCCAGGTCATGCAAGTCAAGCCTCCAGGAGGCGTGTACAGTGATGGCGACTTCTGCACCCCATCAGTGTCGCCCCGGAAGTAGGCAGTGCAGCTGCCAGCAGCAGCATCCTTCCAGCTTAACTCGTTTCTTCATAGCCGATCGAAAACACCTAGGCGTGCTAAGGGTCGAACTCATAGCCTTGCCTCTCACTGGATAGCTGCAACTGACCCAGGGACTGAGACTACGCATTGGGTATTCGGCAATCAGCAATCACCACTAAGAAATCAGCAATGGAATTAGTTTAGAGTGGGGTTATTTATGACGACGCTTCCTGCTCGCTCCTGCGCCGGTGGGGATGGCTATGACGTGATGTTTCCTGGTTCCCTCTCGCTGTCAGCTCTGCTACTGACTTTCGCAACTTCACCCTTCTGACGCTCTAGTCTGCTCTCTCTGCACCAGAATACTTACAGTTGCTTTGTATCTAGCCTTTCTTACAGTTGCGTTCTATCTAGTTTTTCTTATGTAACTCTGCTTTATCACTAGTATGTTAGTATCTCTCAGCTTCCTTGATGAATTAATGCTTTGCTCGGGTACTTAAGGGAAGACCTGATGGTACCCGCCCAATCGGAAGACGCAGAGATCTATAGGAGGATGAGCTACAGAAAGACCTAAGCCAGCTAGGAGTCCCTGACAACTGGACCCAAAGTGCACAACATTGCCATCTATGGAGGAGCGTTGAGAGGTCGACTCATGATCTACAGGGCTCTCGATCGCCGATTTCATGATGATGAGTGATCGTGTCCCTCTGCTGGTCATTTCATACAGGCGGTTCTGCCTCAGGGAGCAGCCAAGCTAGAACTTGCACGAATTTTTAGTGCCTGCGGGGGATACTATCTTAGGACATAATAAAGCTACTTCCTTCAGAAAATTCGTCTTGAAGTTTTAGTTGGGAGTACCCGTAATAGGCCTGAACTAATCCTACATATTTTACACCAGCAGTTACACATTATACAACTTTAACTATTCTTCCATTACCATATAGCTAATTTACATTACCTTCAACGTAGGACTTCACTGAAGTCGTGCATTACACACTGAAATAATTATTCATATTCTTATAAGTTCATCAATTGGTTTACACATAATTTCTTTACTGTGTCTGAGCTTTATTTGCAAACCAACTAACGTGTATTTGGTGCATAAGTAAACTTGAGCGGTGCACTGACTTTCGTTTAAAGTAGAAGCAGATTACACAAATCCCAATTAGATCCACTACAGTGCTAGAGACGTCACGCTTACAGTCGTTTTACTACAATGTTGTCTATCGCAGTATTCCTGCATTTGCTGGAACATTTGTTCGGCTGTAATTCTTCATTTCTGAATTGCTACTAGTTCGCCTAGTGAGCGTAGAATGTTTTGATTCCAGGATTATTTAGGAAGGTAAGTTTCAGGAGCTTCAACTCGCTGCTGTTGACCTCACGTTGGAGCTACCATAGACAGTAGGGTGCTGTTGTTCTAGTTGTGTGGGTATGGCACCAGACATATATAACTCAGCCACTGACAATCAGTTGCTGACACCTGTTGTAGGATCCAGTTCCAGATTCCTACAGTCGTCTGGAGAGAGCCGGGCTGGATGCTGTGGTGAGGTCCTAATTATGCTCGAGAGCGCTAAGGAAACACTGTTGTCAATAATACATTTACTAGGCAGAAATACAGCATTGACATGAAGGTATACTGGGTATGGTGCCGTGCCATAATGTGTCAAACTACTACTGCTGGAGAAAAACCAACGTTTCGGCCACAGTTGCAGCGGCCTTCATCTGAGACCCAGAAGATGGCCGCTGCAACAGTGGTCGAAACGTTGGTTTTTCTCCAACAGCAGTAGTTTTATACATTATGACGCAGTACCATACCCAGAAAACTTTTATGTCGACTGACTCCGGCCGCAGAAGGCTACGCATTTATATAAATACAGGATTGTCTTTCAAAGTACGAGGACGAAACCCAGTGGTCGGACTTGCGCCTCTTCAGCAGCAGAATGATGGAGTACCGTCAACTGGCAGTACTGCCGGTAGAGATACGCGTCAAGAGGCAAGTGTTTCGTCATAGGCGGCCGTCGACCATGAAATCTTGCTACTTCCAGCTATGTATATCGATCTGCAAAGTGCTGTCGTGGATGTCGAAGATCTGCGCCCAGGAGCTACGCTCGAGGTCCACCTGAACTATTCACTGCTTCAAAGGTGGTGGCCCTCATGCCCTGTTTAAGAAACAGGAGCCAGCGGCATGGCTGTCGCCTCAGGAATCGGATAAGCAACAGAAATGCTCCCTCACTCTCGAACGCCTTTGACGGACAGCGTCCAGGCAACACAGTTCAAGCCCCCGGCAGGTCTTCAGAGTGATGGTGGCTTCTGTGGTCCATCAGTGTCGTGCTGGAAGTGGGTTTGCAGCTGGCAGCTCCAGCCAGTTCCACACACGACAAAGGCAGCTAGGTGTGCCAAGGGTCGACCTCCATAGTCTCCCCCGACTCTCGATTGCTGAAACTGACTAAAGTGCTGAGAATACGGACTGGACAGATGGCAATGAGCAGTTAGCAACGACATTTCTTAAGAAGGTTGAGGCAATTATTTAGGCGCTTCCCATGCTCTCTGTGACAATGGGGATGGTTGTGGCATCATGTATCCTGGTTTTTCCTCGCTTTCATCTATGCTAGTAACTTCAGACTTTGGCAACTTCACCTTTCTGAGGCTTATCACCTGAGTAGTTAAAGCTCCGTTATACCTAGCCTTTCTTTTGAAACTCTGCTTTGCCTCTTGCATGACGGCATCCCTCAGCTTCCATGAGGATATTACTTTTCGTTCGTAGATTTGGATGGTTGATGTTTCAACTCGCTCAGCGTTTGCTCGTAGACGGCTGTCTACTGGTCGTTAACAGAGGTGGTTCGCCTTCTGCTAGCTGCCAACTTAGAACTTGAACCAATTTTTTACATCCGCCTGGGACGGTATCCTTATGTGTAATAATATAAAGTGTATCGAGGGGACGGGTGAAACAGTGCAGTCTCGTTGCCGAACAGAGGAAACGAAGTAATTTACGTGACTGCCAAAAGGTTATCGCCTATGGCTTCTTGGGCCAACAGTAGAAGCATTTCCTAAAAGGCTAAGTCTGTAAACAGTATTAGTGCCGCCGCACTGTCCAAAACTAGAGTCGGGACAAAGGTGGTCCATCATGGGCCAGGAATGACACGTGTGAACGACTTCTGCGGAGATGTGTGCAGTCGAACAGACGTGCAATGGCCCTAATAAACCAAGGAACTACCAGCTGTGTCTCCTCAAAGATCATTTAGCAAAACGGTGCTGTGTATGGGCTTCTGCATCAGACGCCTCGACCATACACTCATGCTGATTGCTGTTCATTGGCGGAAAAGGCGGAAAAGGCTGCAGTTTACACTTCAGTACCGCAGCTGGACGTCCGCTGAGTGGTGATAATTGGCTTCTTCCGATGAATAACGTTTTACGCTCCATCGGACAGATGGGACACCTTGCAACAATTGTCAGAAGTGTCCAGGGCGGAGGAGGAAACTTTATAGCCCGAGGAATGCTTCCTTGGCATTCCATGAGTGATATCGCTACTCTGGAAGGCACAATGAATCAAGACAATCATGCATCTATCCTTGGGGACCATAAAGATCCATACATGAAGTTCGGTTTTCCTGTGCAGCTCGAAAAATACATGCGTGGTACTAAGACCACCAGGATGAGTTTACAGTATTCCCTTCGCCAGCAAACTCTTGGATTTGGATGCAGTCGAGAATCTATGGAACCATTTCGATCGCGCTCTTCGCACCACGATTCCTCCACCGAGAAACCTAGCGCTTCTGGCCACAGCACCGGAGTCGGCATAGATCCTCATCCCTGTCGGAGGCTCCAGCACGTCCCGCAGTGGTCCGCGGTGCAAAGGTGGCTATTCATGCCTTTGACAGGTGGCCGTATTAATGCGACTGGGCAGTGTGTATCGCAGTGCTTGCTTTGCCAATTTTGTAAGCCATCACGTCTCAGAATCAGTTCTTTCGTGGAGTACATGAAGAAGTGCCATCATGGGGTTCTGTCTTTCCTGCATCTCTCGCAGATTTCTTACGGAATGTAATATGTGTCCCCTGATTCCTTCTTATACCCAAACTCGTAGGGAACGGCGACCTCGAGTGATCCATAATGAGTTCTCCATTTACCTGCATCAATAGACACTGCTAATATCGTGCCACATTTTATAAATTGCTGTATTTAACATGTTACTTACAACTTATTGGGCCATAAGATCGGTGCACTGTCCGATGAAGGTACATGTTCCCAATTTACTGCAGACGCAGCTCTGATGCGGTGCGGCTAAGAGGTACATCACAGTGTTTAATTGAAATGGAGCAATAGCTGAAGACAAAAAACTGTAATACGGAGGACAGTGCGACGCTTATGGGTAGAATATCTAAACTGCACACTGAATCACTGTCAGATACTGGCGTTACATAATCCAAATACAGTTTCACATAACGCTGCAGTGAAACGATGCCAACAGGTGACTGAAGTGAATTCAAGATCAAGGAACACGTGATTTACATCTTCCCACCAAGCTGAAAGATCATTTCGGAAAAGAGATTTTCCTACGGTGAGGACACTGACGAAGCGGTTCTCCAGTAGCTCCGTGACCAAGAAGCGTATGTTTTGTCACCAAGGAACAAAACTGTTGATAGAATATTATAACCGCTGTCTGTCGGGACTTGGGGTGTTGGTTAAAGATAGTGTCGTACATCTGTGGCACTTGTCATATGTAGCCCGGCATTCAGTGATAGTCACTTGGCTTGCTACAATAATGTCTGATGTTGTTCCAATCTCGTCACACGTTGCAAAGGTTGGAACATTTTGTTCTATTTTTGACCTGAACATAGCTGCTCTAAAATCGGATTATTACTTTTTGGCAATGTAATTTTACGGTTTATCAAAATTTCATTCTGATAAAGACATGATAGCAGGTGTTGAAATCTGGGTCAATGTACCAAACAGTAATTTGCAACAAGTCGGCTCTGTAATCCTGTGTTGAAACTAGTACACGGTTGCTGAGTAACATCCACGTTTAAAACTGGAATAATGTCAAACTTATTTTAGATGTACTCTCGTGTACTGACTTCATATCCATATTACTGATGGAAATATTTTTACGTACATTGTGCACCTTAATGCGTATATTTTATATAATACACAGAATGAAAATAGAGGAATTGTAAGAAGAATGTTATTTTTTGTTTCACTTAAATAGTATGTTTAACGCTTATACAGCATGTTTCATTTTGTTCTTGTGTATTGTTATTTACAAGGAAGTATCCAAATGTCAGTAGATAATCTTGATGAAACTTGGTAGGCGTCATGAGGGGGCAAAGTAGTGCAATAGGTATCCTTTTCTGTTTGTGCTCAATTTCACTTTTAAGGGATACAACACACCATTACACGTTTAAGGGGTAAAACACATCCCAAAAGATAATTTGTCATTTTAGGTTTAGAGGGAATGTCTTCGCAACGATGATACAAAAGAAATGTTATTCATATAAAAGTTCATGCGTAATTAACTTTTTTGAAAACTGTATAATCCACTTTTGTAAAAGTTTGTAATTTTGCGAAATACACCACCAACATTAATTACTTTTCCAAAAATGGTATTTCAGAAACCAGCTTATTCAGGGACACATGTGGCTAGAAAACTTGTTATAATTATGTTATAACAAAATTTTTCATTGCTAAACCTAAAATGCCAAATTATCATTTGGGGTGTGTTTTATCCCTTACAGGTGAAACTGTAATATAACAGAAAATAAATATTGCACTATTTTATCTCTTCTACACAGAAACACACACACGAATACATCAGTTATAATAATTTTGTGTAGACAGTTACGAAAACACACAATATACAGAGTGTGTGTTTTTGTAGCTGTCTACGTGAGATTATTGTAACTGAGAAAATATATTCCACCAAATAACATGTGTATTGATCTCTATTTCTAGAATGTCTCATCACAATTTGTTGTTTGTGCAGTGACACAAGTGATGTGGAAGTGAGGATAACCAGGAGAGAAAGAAGCAAACATCTTAGGACATGGAGTCGTACTCACATCGGGCACCTGTTGTGTCTTGCACCTTCCTAGGCGCCTCGATCGCGAATACACAACAACATTTATCGCTGCACTACCTCTGGTACCAGTGTAACTTCCTATACTTGATTCCTATACATTAAAAGGACGCCATGTTGGTTGAAGCATCATTATACTTCAATGTTAGTTATACACTTACTGAGTAAGATATAAATACCACTTTTTGTAAAAAAAATCATAAAAACAGTCCCAATAATTAGAAATATGAAATATCAACCATATTAATGTTAGTTAAATAGTTATAGCTTCAATAAAGGAGAACATAAAAAAGAAATGTGGGGTACAGTTTAATAGAACTGAAGAATATAGTTATAGCAGGATACAGCATAATCACATGCAATGAAGCAGCAGATTATATAATTGTAAAGCAAATTTTGTTACTCTACAAATGTTGGAGCATAAGTAGTGTCAATTTTTTCAGTTGCGAAATGAAAGCAGTTAAACAATGAATAGAAAATGTATGAAAACGTATGTTTAATCCATAATGATTTCAGTAAATAAAACTGTCACCTATCACAAAAGAAATTATTTACCATATTTCGAGCACTGCCATCTAGAACGGCTAATTTCAAACCAACGTTTATCAGGAAGACTCAGTGTAACCGTATGAAATAAGACTATAATAATACCTACAAATATTTACCTAGCCATTCCTACATTACTAGTATTGTAATTCTGCTTCTTTTGATCATCTGATGGCTTTACAAGACGGTAAATAACAGCATCATCTGCAAACAGGAATTGTTGCTTCGTTTTCTCACTTGACAAGGATACATGACACTTTTCTTCATATAGAATTTTACGCATTTCGTTTTCACCAGTTGACTCCGTCGCAATTTTTTATGTTTTCAAAATACTAATACTGTATGTTACAGGAGGGAAAATAGCTCTTAGCTCTTGTAATAAATTTAAATAATTATCTAAATTTTTTTCTTCCCATGCTACAACGATTTTCTCACCTAATTATTGCAAATGTTGTCTAATTCTCCCAGTCTTTTATGTATCACAGTATTCTCTAAGCACAACGTTGAGAATTTCGAGATAAACGCCAATTCAGCCGAAGTAACGCCCACCTGGACAGCGTCTCAATGGGCGAAGCATAATCTCCATACATCTTTGGACGCCAATAGTCACTCTGCAACGTCGCCTACGCGACAGTGTCCTACAGCATTGTCTTTGACGACGTCCCCACGGGAAAAGCGGGTCGTTCCGTTGTTGATATGGTCGAGCACCAAAACGCCTAACGATCTTCTCAGTATCCACATACGCCAGTTCACTAAGTCGGACTGCAATGAATTTAAATTGAATTAATGCCTCTCTCAAAGAAGGACAGCTTATTTTGTCGAGGACTCAGTGCAAAAACATTTATATCATTGTAGTGGTTTCTTTGTGAAGAGTATGCAACTCAGAGCCAGTTGCCAACAAATATATTATAAAATGCCATAGTAATGTGAAAACGTATCATTTATTGGCCAAACGTTTTTGAAATATTTGCGTAAATCCAGTCAGGGTGAGGTAACATGCCGCTGTAGTAAAAATACGTCCATACATTGCACAAATCTTATAGTGTGGGAGAGTCTATCTAAATATGCCCATGAATTTCTGATTCAGCATGAGACATAGCAAGCAGCCATTGTCACAAATGAGTAAATACTTAAGATAGAATAAAAGCTAAAATTTGTGTATTTTACCACCTGGCATTACAAACAAATATCTATGTAAGTTTCCAAAAGAGAAAGAGTTTCTGCTCCCATTCACGACCAGTCCACAAGACACAGCTAATGTTGATCAATCAAAATTAAGACTGCATGTTAATAGATATACGAATGTCTTTACATCAGTGTTACACAGTATTGTAGGTAAGAAAACATGATGAAAACGTTTTACGCAAAGATGACATGAACTGAGAGTAAAAATTATACTATTTTCGTACAAATATCTGTCAAAATACAGCTAAAAAGTGAAAGCTTCCTTTACTACTGTATAAAATAATCATAAAACATAATACTATTTCCTACAAATATTTCCAGGTCGGGCAGCTATTCGAAAGAAAAGTGAATAGAGGAAGGAAATAAAGGTTTGTGCTCAAAATTACTGCTGTACCTTTCAAAAGAAATTAAGTACATTATAGCGTCAGTGGTCAGTCCATCAAAAAGGATAATGATAGTGAAAATGAGGACACAGATGCATATTCTGTACGCTTCCTACACAATCATTACCATCTAAAACAAATGTTTAGTATACACCAAATACAAGAAGGTCGAAGTGGTATCATGAAATGCCTTAGAGTTCTACACAAATAAGGTAATGAATACTTGTGCTAAATGGTTAGCTGATCTAAAAAATTACAAAATCTCATTAGGCTGTTAAACGAGAAAGAAAAGTTGTTAGGCTCCGAGCACTATGGGACTCAACATCTGAAGCTGTCGCCGAGATGTGCTATGTTCGTTCCAGTGCTGGAAAGGTCGCTTCATACCTCCATAATTCTCAAATCCTCTTCCTTTCTAATCCTCTTCCTTTCCTTTTTTATCTTTTAGACGTCCATTGCCTAGTTTTCGTTGTTAGCAAGCAGGAGATCGTTTTGTCTCATGCCTATAGCCTTTCACATGACAATGGGATCCATTTAAGTGCTCACATGCGTCTACTAACTGCGCAGTCCCCAACCATAACTGTTCCTGTCGAGATCATGTAGGGCGGTTTCCCGGTGGAGTACACAAACGAAGACACTTCGATACGCTTTTGGTGCTGAGTGCATCCGATAACGAAGCTGATGCTGACGTTCGTGCGTATACTGGACGGTACCTCCAATGGCGCCGTCCAGATAAGAATGTTTAGCGTCTGCTGGAGCAACGCCTGCGCCGAAACCGTTAATCTTCGTCCACAAGCAATTAACAGAGGTCGTCCAGCCACCAGACGTACTCCACCATCAGAGGACGCAATTCTTGAAACAATTCATCAAAGATGGTAGTGAAACATAGGTGATATTGCAAGGCGTTTCCCGTTATTTCAAAGAGTATTCGTTGATGTTTTGCACGATGAAGAACTCCATCCACATCACTATACATTAATTCAGCATCGGCGGCCAGAAGATCGAATTCGACGAGTAAATATTTGTAAATGGCTCTTGCACCAAGTGGACGATAACAATCATTTTGTAAATTACGTGATATGGACTGGCAACTCGAGCACCCCCCTACAACAGCCATACTGTAGGTCAGAATACCAGCCACTTGTCACCTGTTAAGGTGGCTTTATGCCACATTTTGACATAAACCTAAGGGCTCGAGTCGTGGGAGGAGTGCTTTTTGGCACTTACCTATTGCGAGCCAAATTGAATTTATCATAGGTTCCTTTGCAGTACTTTCATTTATCCATTACAAAATGTTCAAAAAATGGTATCGTTGCAGTAACACATTTATGACTCTTTAGGAATAATTCATCACTCTGGTAAGTCCCTCACCTCACTTCCTACCTCTCTTAGAAATCCCCAGTCCCCTTCCTTGGATATCTCCAACTCTTCCCACCTGAACTCCTCTCCCCTTTGCACCGGTCCTTCCAACCCCTTCCTATCTGGAAATTGGCGGGAAATGCTGAGACTGTGCTGAGCTGTTGCTGTGGAAGAATTTCATGACAAGAAATTCAAATCAATATCAACTACACTGCAGATGATATACAGTTTATATATAAAATTCAGTTTTCATGTTCTTTATTTTATGAGTCTGTGAGAGGCAGGGCTCCTCCTCTCCACCAGTTGTGAGTTGGGAGGAAGAAGACTCGACCTGTGCTCAGCTGCCGCAGATGGAGAATGTATTGGATTGTCCTAAGACTGTCTCCCCTCCTCTGCTTGTACATTGGTGGGGAAAAGGCTAGAGAAGAAGGTGCTACCTTTATTTTTGGCAGGATATATGCGCCATTGACGAGATATTGGTAATGGACAGAGAGGAGTTTAATATGTATAATTCTTGTAAGCAAACATCTGAGGACTTCGTCCATAGCCTCTTACATAAGGAATGGAAGAGAGGGATAATGGCTGAGCATAGGGGCAATATTTCTCAGGAAATAATCGTGATGCAGAGGAATGGGTTGAGGACGCACTTCATGACTCATAGACACTACTGCACGTGATGGAGCTGTTTGTGTTTTTTGAAATGGCTGGTCAACCAAAGTGCTGGAGGCAACTTTGTCCTGTTCCACCACCCCAGACTAGCTGTCAACTGTAGCGCCAGTACTGCCAGTGTAGTCGTAACTGCCGTCTGCTTCACATCTCCTGTGCAGCAAGCTAAGTAAATTTAAGCATTAACTGTGTTTTTCTTACTTTTCACTTCTTTTTCCTTGTGTTTTTGCTTTTAGGAAGCTTTAATTTTCGAGTACTAGTAATAGTGTTCCATTGATTTCGTGTTTGTTTTGAATACAGTCCAGAGAGAGTTAGTGCTTATTTTCATTGTTTCCAACAAGAAGTGTCTAGTAACAACAGTTTAGTGAGCTGTAAGCCGCCTTTAGTCAATTAGCAGTCTAGTTACAAGTTCATTACTTAACCCTCTACAGTAAATTGTTGATTTCTTAGGATGGATAGGATGTGTGACTGCTGTGTAGGGACGCAGGAGGAGCTGGCCACTGTTCCCCAACAGCTGAACATGCTGATGGCAACGGTCAGCCGTCTTCAGGCAGCTGCCTCGGAGTGTAGCGGCAGTGTGGAGTCTGGTGCGTGGCATGGTACACTCCAGGTGTTACATGCTTCACCCACGCTCCCTGTTGTCGAGACATCTTCGCGGGTACCTGGTGCGGTTGGGCCACCCTCTCCCCAAGGGGAGTGGCGCATTCAACGACGTTCGATTCGCACCAGCCGGAGGGTCAGTGTGGAGGCTGGCCCGTTCTGCCTGTCAGTGGACATGTGCACGCTCCTGCTGCAAGGTCCGAGCAGGCACACGAAAGGAGGGGTTTATTAGTGATTGGGAGCTCCAATGTTAGGCGAGTGATGGAGCCCGTTAGGGAAATAGCGGAAAGGTCAGGGAAGAAGGTCACTCTTTGTGCTTACTGTGGGGACTCATCCTAGATGTGGAGGAGTGGCTGACGGCGGTAATAGAGAGCAATGGGGGCACCCGACTGCAAATTGTTGCTCACGTCGGCACCAATGACTCCTGCCGTCTGGTTTCAGAGGTCATCCTCAGTTCATACAGGCGGTTGGCGGAGTTGATGAAGGCGGAAAATTCTCGCTCGCGGGGTGGAATCTGAGCTAACTATTTATAGTGTCGTTCCCAGAAGCGATCGCGATCCTCTGGTTTGGCGCCGAGTGTAAGACTTCAACTAGAGGATCAGATGATTCTGCGGAGATCTGGGGTGCATATTTCTCGACCTCCACTATCGGGTGTAGAAATGTATGCTCCCCCTGAATGGGTCAGTCGTGCACTACACGCAGGAAGCGGCTACAAGGGTAGCGGAGTACGTGTGGAGTGCACATCTGGGTTTATTTAGGTTAGAGAATTCCCCAGACCGACAAGACGCCTCCTGAGACGCGACAAGGTAGCAGCAGGCAAAACGCAACATGGAATGACGATATTTATATGGTAATAGTAAACTGCAGGAGTGTCTATAGAAAGGTCCCAGAACTTTTCTCATTAATAAACGGTCACAATTCCCACATTGTACTAGGGACGGAAAGTTGGCGAAACCAGATGTAAACAGTAATGAACTCAGATTGGAATGTATACCGCAAAAATTCTAGACAGTGAAGGCAACTGGATGTCTCTATAGGCCCCCCTGGCTCAGCAGTTGTTGTGGCAGAACAAAGGAAGGAGAATCTGGAAAATATTTCGAGTAGATTTATTGACCATGTTATAGTTTTGGGCGGAGATTTTAATTTACCTGATATACACTTGCAGACTCAAACATTTATAGCGGGTGGCAGGGACAAATAATCCAGTGAAATTTTTTTAAGTGCGTTATCTGAAAACTACCTTCAGCAGTTAAACAGAGAGAACCCACTCGTGGCGATAACATATTAGATCTTCTGGTGACAAGCAGACCTGAACTATTTGAAACAGTTAACGCAGAACAGGGAATCAGCGATCATAAAGCGGTTACAGCATCGGTGATGTCAGCCGTATATAGAAATATTTAAAAAAAGGTAGGAAGATTTTTCTGTTTAGCAAAAGTGACAGAAAGCAGATTTCAGAGTACTTGACAGCTCAACACAAAAATTTTATCTCAAGTACAGATAGCGTTAAGGATCAGTGGAAAAAGTTCAAAACCATCGTACAATATGCATTAGATGAGTATGTGCCACGCAAGATCGTAGGAGAAGAAAAGAGTCACCGTGGTACCACAACTGAGTTAGAAAACTGCTTCGGAAGCAAAGGGAACTTCACAGCAAACCTAAACATAGCCGAAGCCTTGCAGACAAACGAAAATTACACGAAGAGAAATATAGTGTGAGGAGGGCTATGCGAGATACATTGAAAGAATTAGAAAGTAAAGTTCTATCTACTGACCTGGCAGAAAATCCTAAGAAAATTTGGTCATATGTCAAAGCGGTAGGTGGATCAAAACAAAATGTCCAAACACTCTGTGTCCAAAATGATACTGAACCAGAGGATGACAGACTAAAGGCCGAAATACTAAATATCTTTTGCCAAAGCTATTTCTCAGAGGAAGACTGCACTGTAGTTCCTTCTCTAGATTTCCATACAGATGACAAAATCGTAGATATCGAAATTGATGACAGAGGGATAGAAAAACTATTAAAATCGCCCAAAAAAGGAAAGGCTGCTGGACCTGATGGGATACCAGTTCGATTTTACACGGAGTACACGAAGGATCTTGCCCCCCTTCTTGCAGAGGTGTACCGTAGGTCTCTAGAAGAGCGTAGCGTTCCAAAAGATTGGCAAAGGACACAGGTCATCCCCGTTTTCAAGAAGGGAAGTCGAACAGATGTGCAGAACTATAGACCTATATCTCTAACGTCGATCAGTTGCAGAATTTTGGAACATGTATTGTGTTCGAGTATAATGAATTTTATGGAGACTAGAAATCTACTCCGTAGGAATCAGCATGGGTCTCGAAAACGACGACCGTGTGAAACCCAGCTCGCGCTATTCGTCCACGACACACAGAGGGCCATAGATATGGGTTTCCAGGTAGATGGCGTATTTCTTGACTTCCGCAAGGCGTTTGTTACAGTTCCCCACAGTCGTTTAATAAACAAAGTAAGAGCATATGGACTATCAGATCAATTGTGTCATTGGATTGAAGAGTTCCTAGATAATAGAATGTAGCTTCTCATTCTCAATTGGCAGAAGTCTTCCGAAGTAAGAGTAATTTCAGGTGTGCCGCAGGGGAGTGTCGTAGGACCGTTGCTATTCAAAATATTTATAAATGACCATGTGGATAACATCGGAAGTTCTCTGAGGCTTTTTGCGGATGATGCTGTGGTATATCGAGAGGTTGTAACAATGGAAAATTGTACTGAAATGCAGGAGGTTATGAAACGGATTGACGCATGGTGCAGAAAATGGCAATTGAATCTCAATGTCGACAAGTGTAATGTGCTGCGAATACATAGAACGAAAGATCCTTTATCATATCGCAGGTCAGCAACTGGAAGCAGTTAATGCCATAAATTATATGGGAGTAGGCATTAGGAGTGATTTAAAATGAAATGACTATATAAAATTCATTGGAAGAATCCTAAGGAAATGCAGTCCGAAAACAAAGGAAGAAGGTTACAGTACACGTGTTTGCCCACTGCTTGAATACTGCTCACTGGTTTGGGATCTGTACCAGATAGGGTTGATAGAAGAGACAGACAAGATCCAATGGACAGCAGCGTGCTTCGTTACAGAATCATTTGGTACTTGCGAAAGCGTTAAGGAGATGATACACTCTGCAAGAGAGATGCTCAGTAGCTTGGTACGGGCTTTTGTTGAAGTTTCGAAAACATTGCTTCACCCAGGAGTCAAGCAGTATATTTCTCCCTCCTACGTATATCTCACGAAGAGACCATGAGGATGAAATCATAGAGATTAGAGCCCACACAGAGGCATACCGACAATCTTTCTTTCCACGAATGAGCCAGGAATACAAGGGAGAACTGATAGAGGTACTCAAGGTATTTCCCGCCACACACCGTCAGGTGGCTTGCCGAGTATGGATGTAGCTATAGAACCAGAGGTCTTCTTCATGGTGTATGGGTCTCGAGGGGGGAAGCTTGAAATGGGTCTTTTTCTGTCAGGAACCAATAGGAAACTGGCACTTCCCCCAGCACAGCCTGAAAATTGGTGGGAACCAATAGGAATGCAGAAATGATATGGCTAGTTATGTGATTGTGATATCAGGAATATCAGAAAGATCCATTCTCAACAGTCAGTGAAAAACCAAGAAGCACCAACAGCAATCATGATCATCATCATTCTCTGCGTTGCTGAAGAAGTGTAAGAGCAAGTACACACCTTTGGTCAACTTCATGTCTAAGTCTGGGGATACTTATTGCTTCTCCTTCTTCCTTTTTCAGCGACCTCCCGTGTGTTCAGTATATCAGCAGTCACTGCTAGCTTGTGGGGACCTGAAGTGGCTCTGACCTGTTGGGACCAGTAGTGGCAGCAGCAGCTGCACTGGAGGATCCTACAGCCCACCTCACCAGCATGTTTGAGCCCTACAACAAGCTGCTGTTATTCATCCCACTCATCGATATTTGTATTGAAGACAGACAGCCAGTCCTCGACTCCAAGAAAAATCGTGCTGGGGGTCCTACATGACAGGATGCTGGTCAACACTGGTCTTCAACACATGCACCATCCCAGAGAATTCTGGTGTTATCGCTAGGACAGGGTATTGATGTGTTGCATGAGAAGCTACCGATTCCTCCCAGTGCTCTAGTGACTTTCACTTCAACTTATACTTAAACAGATAGGTGTTCAAAGCACTTAAATAATGGTATAGAAGCATCAGTGGACAGTGACCGCTGTGATTTGTTAAAGATTAAAAATGCATCAAGAAGAGTTAAAGTGCGGAATATGAAGTTGGAATGGGATGAACTATGTCGCCCAGAACACTATATCAATCAATAAACGACCTCTGAGTATTATCTATTTCCATTATCTCCAGACATTTACTTTGCTGGCCTGTCATAATCTATAGAATCACTGTACAATGGTGTGGGACTCATGGTGAGATTTGGTGGGCGATCCATTTACCTGAAACACTCCATCGTTACAGACTTGTTCAGGATATGGATGGCGCAATCCCTTGTGTTGGAAAGACTGAACAGATGGTTGCACTGAGTTCAAACTACGTATAAAGAAATTTTCAGCTATCTCTGTACGTACAGTGTCCATGCACACAATTTAGAACACTGCATCTATATAGTGATGAAAGAAGAAACTAAAAGAACATTCATCTCTTTGCGAGAAATACACACAGAATTCTGTGCATACAATAAAGCTTTACTTACTAAATTCTGTGCTGGTGTGAAGATAAAGAAAGAATCTATAGTTTTTTGTTTAAATGTAATACACACTACGTATAGCTGTTGAATAAAGGTGTGTATATTACAGGTTCAAAATGGTTCAAATGGCTCTGAGCACTGTTGGACTTAACATATGGGTCATCAGTCCCCTAGAACTTAGAACTACTTAAACCTAACTAACCTAAGGACATCACTCACACCCATATCCGAGGCCGGATTCGAACCCGCGACAATAGCGGTCACACAGTTCCAGACTGAAGTGCCTACAACCGATCGGCCACAACGGCCGCCTATATTACAGGAAACTGTTTTTTTTGGTCATAACTCTCATAATAATGATACTGTTACAAGTACTTTCACTCCAATGTCTAGAATACCAAAGCCACAACAGGCTGTCTGCATCACCTCATCGCTATAGTCAACGTCTTCAGGCTGCATGAAACTGAATGGTAGACCAAACATTCATGGTCTTTGCATCTCCGTTTCTGACATATATATTTGCTTTAGAAGACCATTGGACACCAAAACCTGATGCAGTCGGTGTTATGGTGGAGCTGGTGAAGCATCCTCAACACAACGACTTAGTTGTAAGTGATTGTTTCTCCAATGGTACAGAAGATTGGAAGAAGAAGAAGAAGACAGGGCTACTTCTACCTGACAATCTGGGGTTTGATAGCTGTAGGTCCAGCCAGCTGCAGCAAGACAAATGTTACCATGTCACCACTAACACCGATGGAGACCGCTTTCAACATGTTTGAGTGTTTTCAAAACCGCTGTTTCAGCTGCAAAAGTTACTGCAAGGTGTTGATGGTGCAACATACATGACATCCAGCAGAAGCAGTGAAATTCCCCTGCAAGAAAAAGTAAAGTGAAACAACATGTTCGTATTCGATGATGTCGCTGCGGAAAACCAAAATCAAATTCCGCAGTATTTCTGTTTTGGCCATCACATGGGTGTTGATGTATTTTGTTTGTGTCAGACATATTCCATAATTTAAAAAAAGTAGGCGAGTGATAATTGAAAACTCATTATAGTCTTCAAACAAGACAACTTGAGTTTGAAACACCTTTACCAAGTTCATGTAGGAACTGACATGTCATTCCATAGATCTGTAAACATGTATGGAGACTGCTGGACTCACACAGAGAATGGGTTTCTTGTTATTAATAGAACAAGAAAACTTAATGACGTACATATAGATGCAATTTTCAGGAGTTTCTATATACGTAGCTATGAAAGAGGTGGGTATGTTAGTATACATTGAACCATGGACACGTTCACACATAACCTGGACTCTCCACCTGAGAGGATGGAGAATTCGTCTATACACAGATGGAAAATTTAATTCTCTCAGACATAAAGTTAAGGATCTAGAGACGTATATCCAGACCCTTCTGAAACTCGTCAACGATTAGATGTTAGGACTATTCTGCTTGAACAGAATGTAAGTGACATGACTGTAAAGGCTGGTACAACTAGATTGAATGTATATTATATGTAAATTTACAGACCTGACAAGTGAGTGGATGTACTTCCTGTCAATACAATCCATGTAGAGTGAAACATTGCAACAAACTCCTATCTTAACAACAGGTTGATTCATTCAATTTACGGATTCGTCCCATCAGCTTGCACAGGGTACAAGATCGTTGAGACCCCTGCTAACGCTATATACCCCCAGACACAGTTCAGACACTGTACTATTTTCAGCTGCGTATTGCGGACAAGGATAATAAACATGTCGACTTTCGTAGTGAGTAAATCGTTGTACGACTACATCTGAAGCAGTAGTGACCTTGAAGAAGCAGAGATCTGAAAGTAGCGGTGATCTTCAACCAGCAGGGACCTGTTGAAGGCATAAGCGACGACGTTGATCTTTAGCTCGCTGGATTGGAAAGGGTGGTGACCTACAACCAGCCGGACCTCCAGCAGCTTCCTAGTGTCCACGTGTTGTCAAGGAAGACATGATTGGTGTAAGGTATAAAACCATCACCCCAACTCACAGCGTAAACAGTTCACAATAGGAGTAGTAAGTCTGAAACCTTGCAGTGACTTGGCTTGATATAACTAACCCAGTAGAATATGATTATCGTATTATGCGTCAGCAGTACATCTCACATAAACCTTGAACCTCAACCACATTTAACAGGAATGATGATATTAGGATTATTACCCAACACCAAGACGCCTTAACACTCCCATGCTGGAGTTTCCTATATATCGATTAATCGTTTACAAATAGAGATGGTACAGCTAGAGTGGCATCGAACTATGTGCTTTAGCATTTCTGTTTCATGAACTTAATTGGGTCGAGATTAACCTTGTTCGCAATGTAGCAAAACATCAAGTCTTAAAACGTATGTGTCTGCCCCTGGCTCTGATTTGAACGATTTAGAACATGCTGCATGGTTCATAGACGAGCAGTGGAAGGGTACAGGAGTAATATTGCTTATGGGATGCTTTGAAGACATGAAACAAATTATTATGAATGGCAAAAAACTTATTCTAATATGGAGTGCAACAGATAAAATTCATACATTTAAAGAGATCAAGAGGAGATCGAAAAAATAATATGGAAAATGCTGCGCATAAATGTATTGGATAAGACCGCATTTGAATATTTTAAAAGTTCTGAATGACAGTGTATTTCTAACGTTATTATTGCGTATGTGGTAGGTTTTAGAGAACACAGACCTACCGCCTGCAAGGAGACAAATGTGCTCTATCAAATCCTCTGCTCGTCTGGAGAAGACCAGGTTCATCATATTTGCGTTTCAGATCAACAGGAGAGGTAATACAGCAAATGATTCCTCCAAATTAGACAGTTGCAGGTCAACTAATTTCAGAGTCTATCTGAACTCTGAATTCTACGGACCTTCCCGCTGGTGCGGAGGCTTGTGTGCCTCGTCGATACAGATAGCCGTACTGTAGGTGAAAAATCAACAGAGGGGTATCTGTTGAGAGGACAGACAAAATTGTGGTTCCTGAAGAGGGGCAGCAGCCTTTTCAGTAGTTGCAGGGGCCACAGCCTGGATGCCTGAGTGATCTGGCATTGTAACATTAATCAAAACGGCCTTGCTGTGCTGGTACTGCAAACGTCTGAAAACAGGGGGAACGACAGCCTAAATTTTTCCAGACGGCATCCAGCTTTACCGTATGGTTAGATGATGATGGCGTCCTCTTGAGAAAAATATTCCGGAGGTTAAATAGTCCCCCATTTGAATCTCCGGAGGGGTCTACTCAGGAGGACATCGTTATCAGGAGAAACAAAACTGGCGTTCTACGGATTGGAGCGTGGAATATCGGGTCCCCTAATCGGGCAGGTAGATTAGAAAATTTAAAAAGGGAATTGGGTAGGTTAAGGTTAGCTGTAGTGGGAATTAGTAGAGTTCGATGACAGAAGGGACAAGACTTCTCGTTAAGTGAACACAGGGTTATGAATATCAAATCAAATAGGGGTTATGTAGGAGTAGGTTCAATAATGAATAAAAATGAGGACGTACAGAACAGAATTGGGGAGAAGTGGATTTGTGGCACAACTTGTGTAGAAGAAGGGATCGGTTGGTAGGACATGTTCTAAGGCACCAAGGGACCACCAATTTAATATTGGAGGGCAATGTGGAGGGTAACAACCGAAGAGGGGGACCAAGAGATGAATACACCACACAGATTCAAAAGGATGTAGGGTGCAGTAGTTACATGGAAATGAAGAAGCTTGCGCTAGAGCAGCATGGAGAGCTGCATCAAACCGGTCTCTAGACTGAAGACCACAACAGGAACAACGATAATTAACAACTGTAGTGGAATGAAAATGTATACAGTCGAGCATTAGACGTGTAAGCAAGGTTTAATGCTTCTCACTATGAAGAGGAAGGCTATCTACAAAGCCCACGTAAATTCAAGATGTGGCCCCCAATCATCTTAATAGACTGCTCAAAGAGATCAAGATGACTAAATCTGGATCTATAGATGTACGAACTGAATCTGAATCTCCGGAAAATTTGGTAGCAGTCTGCACCAAATGCTCTAATTCCGCATGACCCTGTAATTAACTGTTGCCTGTTCACTGGTGTTGTGCGACGAGCTGTATAAATGAACAAGTGCAGCGCCATACCCATAGAATGTCACAATGGCATCTCAGGGTGTGAACATCAGTGCAGAAGCTTGGGGTTTTTATGATGTTCAGCATAGACAGTTCATATTTAAAGACGGTGCATTCATGGCAAACACAGAAGATGCTGGTACAATAGAGACCTTCCCAGTAATCACAGCATCGATAAGTTCTTGAAGGATATGAAGTGAACTAAAGATGAGGGGACTGTAAAGTGGTTATCATATTTATACCATGGAATTCATTAGGATAATCTTGTCATTCCCTATAAAAATACGGTAGCGTTACTTCGATTGTGCGACAACACAGGTACTGTCACGTAAGCCGAGGAGAAGATCACATGTGTGCATCGAATCTTCAACTTTTCTGCTACTCAAGGCCTGGGATTCTATTGGTGTCCAGCCCACTATTGACTCAAGAAGGAAACGATGTGTGAAAATTACGTTGTGTCTGCCTACTAAAATATAAAATTTCTTTGAAACTGGATGAAAAATAAATCAATTTTTACCTTGCAGCCTGTGTGTTTTTATTTCACACTTTGTTAGTATGTAATTTTACCCTGATACCACATCTGTGGTTTTCCTCAAGCACGGCAAAAATAATTTTAGATATACTTGCTATATGTCTCTGATAGCGGACATGGTCAACTTCTACCTGTTCCCATAACAAAACATGTGCTGAATTTTAGGCATAATTCCATACAACAAATACATATGTTTTGGTATTATCATCTTAAACTTCACCCTCACCTTTGAAACTAATGCCATATATGTCTTGAAATCCTTTACATATGCATCTCTGATATGTTTTCTATAAATAAGAACAACAAATACATATGGTAACACATTTTTCGTTTATTCAATTCTCACTTATACAATTGGGTTCTTGAGGAACAATTTGGTTTTTGAGGTACAACTTGGTTAATGAGATTACACAATAACGAAAAAATTCACTGGTTGACGTATTAACAGTTTTTAGATACATATATCTACACTGAAAGCTCACATGATAAGAGGGTCATACTACTGTTCAATATATACACCTAGTCTCATTCTCTTCCTCTCATAAGCCAAAGTCTCCCTCACCCTCTCACTCAAAAAGTGAACAATAGAAGTATGGGAGAGTTTCAGTGTCGTCTTCACAAATGACGCTGTTTCCGTCATGAGGCGAAACGCTGACTTCGATTGTAACACAGTGTACACCTTGTGTCCTCTAGATCGAAAACTGGTTAGCCGCACCATATTCTGCGGCTGTTGCGGAGCACCGCGAACATCATTGAACCGGCACTGCAAACAGTCGTCCACCGACAGGGTTATCAATACTGTATGATGCAAAACCTCAGTCCACCTCCGCGTAGCACCTCCCAACGTGCAATATGCAAAAGTTTTTGCGTGCAGACCAACAAACTCCACAATCGGTGATCCCTTCGCTTCGTCTTCCATTCGGCCGATAGCCTTCTTGTTCTGTGGAACAATACCGTAAGGAGTATCGACTACGTATCCAGATGAGTCGAATTCTTCAATGTAGCATCTCATTACTTCATATGGATTTCAGTTCTTCACCCTATAGATGAAGCTATCTGTATCCATCTAAAGTAACTTTGAATCTGCGAAATGAGTTTTGCAAACTCGTCGTGGAATCGGTACGTGTGGGGTTTGGATAGGTCTAGTATGCACTTTCCCACATAAACCGGTTTCGTTAATTCTCTGCGACCTTCGTCATCTCCGTTTCATGTTATTCCCTCAAATTTTCGATTGCTTTCTCGAAAATTGAAATACTTTGTTAGCTTAAAAATCTTTCTCGATGTAGCATGTAGTGGAATCTCTCTGTTTCGTATTCAATATAATCCTTCTACCAGGCGGATTACTTGAAGGAGATAGCTCAGATGATTCTATCCAGCCTCAGCACCAATCTGAGACACTGCTGGAGATCACGATATTATGTAATGTATCTCCGCTTGTTCCCCAGCGTTGTCCCTAATCTCTCAAGACATCCAAGCAAATTGGCGTGAGCCTCTTGCAAACTAATAGATTAATGAGCTCTGCCTCCACCACATACCCTACGTCAAAGTCAGCTTCCATACCCTCGATTTTTCCACATAATCTCTTCCAGTCTTGTTTGGATAACCACTACAACTAGTCAATCGGCATTGACTATTGCATGGCATGCCCATATGTATTATTGATTTCCAAGTACATAATGATACTCGAATCAAGGGATGCGTTGGACCTACTAATGATACGTGGGTTATTTCTCTTGGCGTGACTATAGACACATCGACAAAACGGATTCCTCACTCAAAGAAAAGACACATGTTAGCATCGGTCAATTGTTCGATGCTGCGCTTCGTTTTCTTGAGCATAGCGTCCCAAGGTAACCCAGGTACTTTGTAATAAAACGTGGGATCCAGAGAATCTGTGGTCGTGCGTATATTCTGGGATATTTCGGAAACATCGGCAAGCAAGTGCTATTCTGGGTCCACATAAAGCTGTGCTTACTCTCCTAAGTTTTAGATGTTTATTATGAGTCAGATATTCACAGCATGTTCATACACTGCGTCCGTTATGGCCTCGCCTGTAAGATTTGGTAGCCTGGTTTCGTTGCATTATGCCATACTATCCAGATACTTGTACGAGAAAACCCCTTTCTAGTCTTCAGCCAAATCTTTTTTTTGTTGGGAAGTGCAGCCAAAGTGACGAGCATATCCTTCTGAGGTAGTTTCAATACATTTCCGGAGTGGTGCCTGCTTAAAACGTAGCGAGTCAAGGAAACGGAGCGTAATTCTTGGCCTCATATGTCTGATGAATGAGATATATTTCTGATCACTCTCAGGCAGGGCACTGGCCTGAACATTCTTCATACCGAAATTGGGTGGTTCAAATGGCTCTGAGCACTATGGGACTTAACATCTGAGGTCATCAGTCCCCTAGAACTTAGAACTACTTAAACCTAACTAACCTAAGGATATCACACACATCCATGCCCGAGGTAGGATTCGAACCTGCGGCCGTAGCGGTCGCGCGGTTCCGAACTGAAGCGCCTAGAACCGCTTGGCCACACCGGTCGGCTCATACCGAAATTAGCCAAGTGCTCAACAAGGAAGTGAGTGTCATATCCGCTTAAATTATAAAAGCAAAAGGGTCCGTGCCGTGGTCATTGATACTTCATGTGGCATGTATTGTGAGCTGAACCACGGAACTTCCCCATAAGATGAGAGTGGTTCCTATGAGAAGTTTCTACTATTTTGCCTTACGCCTGCCGACAAATAAGGCAATCAAGCCTGTTATTGTAAAAATCTTCATTCTCCTTCGCTTTGGTCATGGTAATGTTGTCGCTGTAAAGCTTAACAACCTCCGATGAAAGTTTTTCAAACTCAGTGAGACTCCAAACTGCAGTATTACACCTGACAGGAGATTTTTGTCGATTCACAGTCGGGTCATGTACAAGTTTCTCTGTGAAGGTTGCATGTGAGGCTGTAGTGTCATCTTCACAGCGGGTCACAAGAGTGAGGAGGCATTATAAGTCGCCATACATCACAATCGCGGATCGCTTCTGAAGGTGAGCATTCTTAATCTTTGTGATTTTATTTTTATCAGTAGACACAATAACAGATTCTCGGTCCTTGGAAATGCAATTTACTAGATGCTTTGGGAGCAGCTTGTCTGAGGAAAAGGTATTGAAACATCTTAAGAAACTATGCATTACATGATGATTTTTTTTTAATTTTTTTAATTTGATTTTTGTTTTTTATTTATTTTTCAGTTGGAAGCAAATGAGGCAGAACATGTCCTTGATCCAATAGTACTAATAACTGTCTTTATTTTTATTTTCCTCATCTGAGACTATAAGCATTTTCACATGCATGTTACGCTCACTGGAAAGTTTTGAAAAGGATCGACGATTAGATGTTTATCTCATCTAATTTGTGTTTCTCCATACCATAAACATGACCCAATATGCCAATACTCTGCCCCTCAAATTTAGTTATGCCTTGGATCTTGATGGGGGGCACAATACCATTAAAGCTACAATACTTAGGAATGTAAAGGTGCCTACCATATTGAGATGTGGCACAGGATTCTGTTTAATATTTCTCTGGCATGCCAGAACTGGGCATGAAAAACAGGCCTTGTTGGTTTTCTTTTGGGCATTAATAGATACCGTCTTATCAGCTATATCCTTAGGAGACTTGACATAGCTTGGCCCTCCAAGTATCCGATCGTAGACATGTGTATGGGCGTCCAAGTATAGCGTTCGCCTGAGAGCTTTAGCTGACCCTCATAATTCCATTTCGGAAACACAGTCCAGTAAAGTACTCAAGGATGACTCACGAAACCACTCGATGATTGATGATCTTTGCTACTTCCTACCATTTTCCCTCCAGAGATAGTGATAGACAGAGATAGTGATTAAGTACCATTGCAATACAGTTCCCAGAAAATAAAAATAATACTTCTATTAAAATCAAACAATTGTAGTAGAATCCAAATATCGTAGAAAAAGATTTGGAAACGATTTACGTGAATTTGGGGTAGGTAATAGTCCAAATAGTCAACGATGGGAGCAATTTAGATCTGAACTGGATAAAAGGTTGGCTAAAAGGTCTCCCGTGTTTGAATTACACGGGAAAATCCATCCAGTAATCATATTTAGATTACTGCATGGACACTAACAGCTGCATATAGTAAAAAAAGGTGGGTCTGCTTTGTTGAAAAATTATTGAGTGGGGCATACATAAGGGTGGTTACCACTAGACACTGAGAGCTTTAAGACTTACTACAGAATATCAAGCCCCATGGTGGTCTGTGGTAGCACAATAGCAAGTGGGAACACAATTATTGAGTCCCAATGTATTTAATGAAAAGTGTGGTACATTTGGCAAATTCCTTGAAACGCATATAGATCAAGAAAGTATTTAGCTGAAATGGTTAATGAAGCTCATTTCTATGGTATGGTCATTAGTCTGTTCCCTAAAGTCTCTAAGTAAACGTTATCCTAAGATGATACCCAGGGAACTTCGGGAAATCTTTAACCAGTTAGATTGTCTTGACTTATATGAAGGAAATTCTATTAGGGAATGAGAACAACATGCTATAATTAGGAGACCAAACGCATGACACCAAAGGGAAAGTAGGAATTTGAAGCGATATATGGGCTACTTTTCCATAAAGGTTTCAGTAACGTTACGAGGCATATGTAGAGTGAGGAGCGATGATGACACTTACAAAAGGTGAGAAAATTGACAAAAAAGTTTAAAATGTGTTGAAAAGGTGATAAAGTATATTTCGATATACAGATATAGCACATATGGATTGTTTCGTTTTTCATAATCCCCAACCAGGAACGCAGGTTAAGACTGTAATAAATTTCGCTATTATGATTCCGACTGGAATGTTGCCACTTCTTTCCTTCATACATTTTTGATACATTTTCATACATTGTTAAGACGATGTGGTAAAACAAAATCAACATTGCATTTCTACAACTAATAACATTCTAAATCTCTATATTGGAAAAAGATCGCCAAATTATTTTTTGAATGGTGGTTCTTAGAAATCTTAGCAATAAACGAAACCATCAACCTAGATGCCCTTTACCCAGGATTTTTCTATATGGTTTCCACGTCCCTTTATTTCTGTCGTTCTTCTACATTCATGACCGTGCACCATCAAGCATACCCTGCCTCAATTTTGTTACCTTCAAAAATTTTTTCAAATTCTCTCTTCAATGTAGCTGAAACTCGATAGAATTTCTTCTTGTGCCTCCTTTGGTAGTTTGTGGGCTTTTCTTTTCTCTTAGCCTCATCTTCATGTTCTTCACCTTTTTACTATCTTCTTCAAGAAGACTTTGGTTTCGCCCCTCTTTTTGCTGTCCTTCCTTAAAAATAATATATTCTGCGTATGGTTCCTCTCCATACCTCATGAGCTACAAGTCAATGGGCACAGGTCAAAACATCGTTTAAACCTCTTTCTGTCATCACTGCCTTACCATCGCCTATGTGTGCGTCGAAATGGAATATTTTGTCTGATGTCCATATTTCCACGCGACAGTGTACGGGAAGTTTTAAGAAGTTTGAATTAGCTGGATAATTTTAATCCGTGGCTGATGAGTATCTTTTTGAAGTGAGCTGCGGTCAGTAATAGTCAAAACCTTTGTAATATAAAGCTGTATCGTCTTTTTTCAAACTGTCTAACCATCATATCGTCTAATAAGTAATTTTGCCTTAAGTCCAACTACAAAAGTTTGCAACCTGTAACACGCTACTGCAGTTTCTCCTCTTTATTCTTTCTCTGGGGTCTTTAAACATAAAACTTGTCAGTGCTGCACTTAATAAGTAAATCATCTCCATTGCAGAGGTGTGACGTAATGTTTTAGGACATTCTTTAGAAACTTCAACTTAACATGCTTTTTTGAGTTTGTTAAGCTCTTCGATTACTTTCTAGATAACTACTAGTTGTTCAAAAGGAGGCTGATTATTCAGTGTAATGAGTTCGTTGTGAAGAACTTCAGAAGTACTCTCCATTTTTCTCAAACCATAAGCCTTCAAAACCCGAGGCAAAGAGCTTTGTAGTGTGTTTTATATATTTGTATCCAACTTTGGTGTTCGGCTTTGAAAATGCTGTGTGGAATAACTGAATAGATCTGCAGATGAGATCATGAAATAAAGTTCTGCTTTCACTTAATGTCTTCTGAAGTATTCGTATTTTGTCAAGGAATCCTGCATACTCGGTTCGCAGAACAAACAATCAAACAACTGGTATTTATGAGTTTTATTATAACATGACAAGTGCTAATATTTAACTTTTAATCTCATGTGTCGCCAGCTAGCGTGACATACAAAATAATCAGTCTTCTTCAGAACAGACAAACATAAACTATGCTACGTAGATATTTGTAGTGATAGAGGCTACGATGCGACGGCTAAAGAAGTAGCTAACGTTGAAGCTTCTATCGAAGTTGGCCGCCACCAGTAGGGCGCGGCGCTTATGTCCTCTTCACGTAAAGGCCGCTGCTGTCGTGTTCTCGTCCTGGAGGGAGGTTGGTCAGCATGCAATTGGCTGACCTCTTCTCACAGCCCTTTGCTCTCTGTCGTTCCCGACTGTCGTACCGGCGCCGACTTTACGCCGTAACAATTGACAACCGCATTGTAGGATTTGGAGCCAATACTAGCGGAATTCTATTTTCAGATGTGCCTGCTTTAAAAAGTGATATTGAATACCATCCAACTATTCAAAATCCAGGTGGCTGAAGTTCTTAAATAAGGCCACCTATTTCTTGTGTCCACCAAAACTTGTGATGTGGAATATTGTAGTTAGACTTGATTCCTTCATATTCTTCGTAGTAAGACATCAAAAAATTGTTAACATTGACCAGAAAGTAGACTCAAAAATACTTACAAAAGAAGATTGCACCGAAATGAAATCGCGAAGGAAGTGTGCGACATTGTAAAAATATATGCGCAATATGCAAAATGCTGAGCAAGTCGCTAACTAAAAGGTCATTGACTGGATGTAAACTGACATCGTAATTCCAGTACTATGTGTTTCGGACAGACCCATAATGAATTATCTTCAGCAAACCAGATAAAAATACATAGCTATCTACAAAATAAATATGAGTTACAAAACCGAGATAAAAGAACATACAAAAAAGTATATTAAAAGTCATTAGAGGTCACACACATCGGAACGTCATGTTACACATACATACAAAAGTTACATGTTGTAGTAGTAACGATCATAAACAGGCTGTTAAAAGCTTGTCAGAGTAATATCCAAATTTTCCACACCAGACGGCGTCGAAGTGGCGAAAGTGGCGCTATATAGTGCTAAAGTATAAACTACATAAATTTACAAAGGAAATCGGATATATTAACAGATGATTAGTAGCAAAAATACATTTGGTGTAACAGTGAACAAAATAATACAGAGAACACGAAAAATACAATTCTATACATACTCTGAATGCAAAGTACTATCAACATGTGTCAATGCAGTTACATTAACCAACATGTAGAAAATAATGACAATACGTAACGCAATAATTATGCAGTTATTACACGCGAACCTTATGGGCAGAGCACCGTTATAGGACAATGCATAACGGTGATGACATGCATCTAAGCAAAATATACAAAAACATCAAAGGAAAAGAATTTACATTCGAGCCTCGTAACAGCAAAACAATTTTTTTCATGAAAGTAATACTCAGTAATGCCGACATATTGGCAACTTACAATAAAACAAGTATTTTTAATAGAAACCTTATACAAAGAAAATCGTAAGCGCTGCAGCGCTACCTGGCATTATAAATTGAGAATTAATCAGTGCAAATACAGCATATATAGCAGACTGTCTAAATTACGAAGCTGGAAAACAGATCACTGCAAAAAGAGTAAAACAGATATTAGAAATATTCCAGTTTTCCGTCATCCGTCATCGAAGGAAACAGAACTTATGGGACACTTCCTATTTTTAATCTTTTTAAACATACAGTGAAAATATAAACTGAAAATATAACTGACATAAAGTCATTAATTAATCACACGATAAAACCCCGAGAAAAAGTCGTTCCTTGGTAGTAAAAATACACTAAAAATGTGAAGAAAGGGGTTGATTAGTGGGAAGGGTACTTTCAGTTAACAGAATAGCACACTGAAAGTTAAACTCTGATTCCTTATGGTCGTTATACACGTAGTTCACTAGAAAACAAGAGGAGGGATGTAGTGGTACGTACGGCGGGGGGGGGGGAATGGGGTAGGGGGGAGGACAAGTGATAGGGAAATATACTGGGGTGACGAAAGTCAAGGGACAGATTCTACTTTTGCTCAGCGTAGTGCAGCAAGCCTATGTGACATGACAAGTCGTTGGAACACCCCTGGAGAAATTTTGAGCCATGCTGTTTTATAGCCGTCCACTACAGCGAAAGTGGTGCTGGTGCAGGATTTTGTGGACGAACTGAATTCTCAATTACGTCCCATAAAAGTTCGATGTCATTCAGATCGGACGAACTGGGAGGCCAGACCATTCGCTCGAGTGGTCCAGAATACACATTAAACCGTTTACAACAACTGTGGGCTGATGACACGGCACTTTGTCATATAAAAATCCCATCGTTTTTTGGGATCTCGGAGGATTGAATCCCATAACGATTTCGGAAATGGAGTGTCTATGCGTCTAGCTCCACACACAATTCATCGTTCAAAGTGTGTTTATTCCTGTCGTGCGGGGGTAATCACGCTGGGCACATTTTCACTGCATCAACTGAGTACAAATTACATCTCCGCCAATGCACTGCCCTTTTATTCCTTGCATACGCAATACTACCGCCATCTCATCGTATAGGGAAAAGAAAGTAGGTGAAATTTAAATACAAGTAAGAAAGAAAAACACTTAACTATGCCTCCAATAATTCACTAAAAACGTGAACGGACCCTCTGCGTTTCGAGATGATTTGCTCACTCGAAACACTGTGCTGAGTGTCTATAGGATGCTTGTAAATTTCAAGCTCCTCGAGGACGTGAAAGTCCAAGCCTTCCGTTTCTAGATGTAGAATAGTCATTGCATTTTCTGTTGAATCTAGGGAATGCCTGTCGTTAGACAGATGACATCCCAGGGCAGTCGTGTTCTGATGCCTATATTCCTTAAACCTAATCGTAAAATCGCAGCCAACCTGTTTTACAGAAATGCGATCACCTGATCTGCACGGAACTTTAGAAACGCCTAATTTCAGGAATTTAACGGGCTTTCGGACTACCCAGATAGGTAAGAGAATGTTAAACATATTTTACATTCGGTACTTTGGCTTTTCTAAAACCACTAGTGATTTGGTCATAAAACTGAACTGAGAACGAAATGGAAGCATGTTAGATGTTATCTTCAATTGAAATAAGTCTGACAATCTACTGAAAACAGCGTCACCGATGTTACGAATAAACTTCCCTGTGTGTCCATTGTCCACCCATACTTGTAAAATAAGATCAGTTTCCCCGTCTATGTAGGCACAGTCAACGATCAACTTTCCTTGCCTATTGAGTGTGCATGGAGAAATGATGATTTTTGTGTGCAAGGGTTGACAAGCTACCGCACCGCACCGTAGTGCTTGGTTTACAAATTATATTCAAAACAAAATCAACACTTTCTCATAATTCTCCAACACTACGAAAAAAGGGAATATTTGTGTGCTTCTGAACGATGTGTTATCAAATTCGTTACACATACCTCGTTACCATTATATAAGACAGGTAAGTCCTCGACATACCTACAATAAACAAAAACATCATTACTAAGGAGGTCGCAAGTTAGTCATTAGTAAGGTTCATTTGAAAGTGCTGTGCTGAAAACGATGACAGGAAAAATACTAGCTTCTAATAACTCACATGTGCATCAGGAGGGCGATGAAAAATGACTGTTCGGGAGGTGCAGAGGTAGTCCTTCTATGGGATGCATGTACTAAACTTAACAAAATGGACATCGCCGATATTTAAGGAATGTTCAAAACAAACCATTAACGTCCACCTTGAATACCGAATAAAAAATGGCGCGTCAAAGTGATCACAAAGGTTTTCACCATCAAGGTAGAATGCGATGTCCTTGGAAGTTATAAAGTGTGCAGGAGGATCAGCTAGGTATCAATCCTTAAAGAATGAATATAGAATCATTTTAGTGTAACAGAGTGACGAAAACTGCTACAATGTGATGAGCCAAATGCGAAACAATCTGTGGTGAAGCTTATCGTCATACTGGCTATCCCTCATGGAATAGTTGCACATAGTGCGATAATATGTGTTATAGGCACGGCAACAACAAATGTCTAGAGAATGATTTTTTACAGTGGTTCCACATAGTATACATTTCCGTGTCAGACTCTTTTCAGGCGAGCTATTTTCCTCTAAATGAGCATGATTTATGTCCACAGAACAGCAGTCAAGCAAAAGCAAATTATTTTAACCGGCTATTGCCAAAAAGCAGTGTCCATACCGTAGCAGTATTTCTCGTACGTCCGTTTTCCAACTCTTACCGTGCCGTAAATATTCCCTAGTGTCCTTGCAAGATAATGCAAAAGAGAAACAACCGTAGGCAGCCGAGCACGTCCAACTTCTCAGCACACAACAAATAATTTTCCAGCCAGTTCACCATTATGATTTTTATTTGAGTCATCAGTGTTCTTATTTGTTTGATGCGGCCCGCCTCGAACTTCTCTCCTCTGGCAACCTCTTCGTCTCAGAGTAGCACTTGCAACTTATGTCCTCAATTATTTGTTGGATGTATTCCAATATCTGTCTTCCTCTACAGTTTTTTTCTCTACAGCTCCCTCTGGTATCATGGAAGTCATTCCCTGATGTCTTAACAGATGTCCTAACATCCTGTCCCCTCTCCTTTTCAGTGTTTTCATTCCTCTCCTCTCCGATTCTGCGCAGAACAACTTCATTACTTACCTTATCAGTCTACCTAATTTACAGCATTCGTCTGTAACAAAAAATCTCAAAAGCTTCGATTCTCTTCCTGGTTTTTCCACAGTCCATGTTTAACTACCACACAATGCTGTGCTCTTAATGTACATTCTCGGAAATTTCTTCCTCAATTTAAGGCCTATGTTTGATACTCGTACACTTCTCTTGGCCAGGACTGTCCTTTTTCCCAGTGCTAGTCTGCTTTTGATGTCGATCTTTCTCCGTCCGGCACTGGTTATTTTGCTACGTAGTTAGTAGAATTCCTTAACGTCCTCTACTTCGTGAGCACCAACCCTGATGTTAAATTTCTCGCTGTTGTCGCTTGTTACTTCTCATTACATTCGTCTTTATTAGGTTTAGTCCCTACCCATATTCTATACTCATTAGTCCATTCCACTCAGCAGATCCTGTCATCCTCCTTCATTTTCACTCCCGATCAGCGAATCTCATCACTGATATCATTTAACTTTGAATTTTAATTCCACACCTGAACCTTTCTTTTATTTCTGAGATTGCTTCTTCGATGTAGAGACTGAACAGTGGGGCGAAAGACTACATCTGTTTCGTACATGCTTTTTAATCCTAGCACTTTGTTCTCGGTCGTCCACTCTTATTATTGCGTCTTGGCTCTTGTACATATTGTATATCACCCGTATCTCCCTGTAGCTTCCTCAGTTTTTCAGAGAATTTCGAACACCTTGGACCATTTTACACGGTCGAAAGCTCTTTCCAGGTCGACGAATCCTATGAACGTGTGTTGATTTTTCTTTAGCCTTCCTTCCGTCATCGATCGCAACGTCAGAATTCCCGCTCTGGTGCCATTACCTTTGAAAAATTAAAACTGATTCTCATCTAAAAAATGCTCAATTTTCTTTCCCAATCTTCTGTATATTATTCTTGTAAGGAACTTGGATCCATGATGTGTTAATGTGATTTTCGATAATTCTCGCACTTGTCAGCTTTTGCAGTCTTCGGAATAGTGTGGATGATTTTTTTCTCCAAAAGTCAGATAGTATGTCGCCAGACTCATACATCCTACACACCAGCTCCTGGGTACGCCTTACTATCCAATATCTGATTTCGGAATCTCTGTCCGACCATGACGTAACCTAACTGAAATGTTCCCACGTCACCCGTCGTTTTCCAAGGATATATCCTCCTCTTGTGATTCTTGAGCAGGATATTCGCTCTTAATAGCTGAAATAAGAGAATATGTTACAGAACTCAATTAGTCTTCCTCCTCTCTCAATCCTTCTCCCAAGCCCATATTTTCCTGTAAGCGTTTTTCTACTCCTTCGCCTTCAACTGCATTGCAGTGTCCAACGACTATTACATTTTCATATCTCATTATGTACTGTATTATCCTTTCAATAATCTCACATACTTTCTCTATCTCTTCAACGTCAGCTTGCGACGTCGGCACGTATAGAAGAACTATCGTTATCAGTGTCGGTTTGCTGTGGATTCTGATAAGAACAACTCAATCACTGAATCGTTAACAGCAACACGCTCTCTGTCCTACCTTCCTATTCATAACGAATTCTACGTCTGTTATACCATTTTCTGCTGCTGTTGATGTTACCCTTTACTCATCTGACCAGAAATCCTTGTCTTCGTTCCATTTCACTTCACTGACTCCTACTATATCTTCCCTTTTCGGATTTTCTAGCTTCCCTACCACTTTTAATCTTCTGGCATTCCACTCGACTCGTAGAACGTTATCCTTTCGTTGGTCATTCAGTCTTTTGCTCATGGTCACCTTCCCCTTGACAGTCCCCTCACAGACATACGAATCCGGGACTATTCTGGAATATTTTGCCAATGGAGAGATCATCATAACACTTTAAATTAAAGGCCGCACATCCTATGGATACACGGTATGTGCCTTCAATGCAGTGGTTTCCATTGGCTTCTGCATGCTCATTCCGTTGATCATTGCTCATTTTCCGCCTTTAGGCGCATTTTCCCACCCCAGGGACGGCAGAGTGCCCTGTGCCTTCTTTGACAATAACGTTGGCAGAATGATGGTGAGTTCTTATGCCGGAGGTCTTCTGACGCCAATGCTGATTATTAATCAAAACTTAAGTGGTGGAGGATTTCGAATCTGGGACCAAGGACGATTCCATTACTGATCAAAGATGCTACCTCGAAACCGTCAACATTATCGTATATTAATGCAGTAAGGAGCTGATATTTGTCTAATTTCCATAATTCCTTTGATACGCGTTTCCTCTTCAATTCCAGATACGTCGGAATTGAAAACAATTTCCCTACTGAACAATGGGATAAGTTTGTTTATCTCATGTACAAGTTTTCTAGTCGATTCCGTACTTTTGCTGTGCATCGTCAAGTTTACGCTTTGTCTGAAAATTCGTTGTCTTACGTCTCCTAATTCTGCATCACTGTTCAAGGTTCTGCAAGCATTGACTGCTTCCATTCAAATCGCTGTAATCTACGTCGCACAAAATTTGATGTATATGTCGTATCAGGTGATGTCATACACATACTGTAAATTCTATCGAGCATTCTTAAAACGCGCAAACACCAGTTTTTGTAACAAGTGACCCTTGTCCCTCCTTGAATATCCGCAGTTTTGCTTAAGCATTACGCGATTGTGTTGCTCCGGACTTATCCTAAATCGTTCACAATTGTTGTTTTACTATGATGCCGACGACCGTCCATGTACGTAATTATGTTTAGTACACACTCCTTGGACAGCGATTGTTTTTTACTACTTTCACTGTAGACGGGATACCTACCTCAATGTCCGACAAAGATGAAGTCCTCATGGCTTGATACCTGTCACAGAATCGATTTCAGTTGTTAAGCACGTATCATCATCATTGTGTTCCTCATGTACATTGTCCACACAGTCAAGAGTTTCCGACACCATTCATTCCAATGACTCATCTTGCTGAAATGCTAATATTTCGTCTGCCACTTCTTTCTTGCTGTGCGAAATTCCATGGGTTCCTATCTGACGAAATGTCAACTACGGCAACTGTTGCAGATATAACTCAATGTTTGCTTTGTATATTGTTGACATTGCTCTGCCTTGTATCAACACCACTAGCATCTCTGCGCCGTTGTGAAGTTACTCGTCAACTAAGATGTTCAAATATGATCCGTAGCCACATGTTATTATATTGATTTTGTAACTCATTTTTATTTTACTTATAGCTATGTATTTTTATCTTGTTTTTTGCTGGCATCTGATGATGGCAATTCCGCAACGCGCAACGTTGGATTAATAAAGTCAGCTTGCATCCTTGCAACTTTCTTCTGATCGACCTATTTAGCATTTTGTAGACTGCACGTACTTTTCACCATTGTCACATAACTCCTTCGTGACTTCACATAGCACCTACGCAAGTTTACGCCACACTGGACCATTCATGTGGGCAAACGGGTCTTTATTTTCAAAATAAATGTATAAATGTACTGACTAATCAAAGGAACATCTTCTTCAACAGAAGTGTCTGAATAGTGATGTAATTCGTAAATATTCTAAGTGAAAGTTGAGTAATTCTTTACTGAGTGCACAATAAACTAAAGACAAGTGTGAATGTAGGTTCGTGAAAAAGGAAACAAAAATGATATAAAGAGGCAAGTACTTGGCGAATAGTACAAATCCTGAAATTTCTAAGCGAGTATTTGTTCATAATTTTTTTTCTTGTATTGGGGAAGCTGTGTAACAGATCGAGAGCATCCCTTTAAATAGCATGCGCTTGTCACGCAGTGTGCATTAGTTAGCGTAGGTAACGCCTGTTCTGCAGCGAGACACTGCTTTGAGGCTACAATTGTTAATAGGTCTGAATCAGCAAATTTAGCTGGAGAGGAGAATATTTTGAACAAAGGGTTAGATTTTAGTCTTCCTTCAAATGTGCGTTCACAAATTGTTGAGAGGTCTTAGCTGAGGTGAAAGGCGTTTATGAAGTGTATATAGTTTCTAAGCTTTTGCAACCAAAAACTGCACTACAGACAAAGCTCTTCACAAAGCTTTAACATCATGACACTTAACAAATTTTAATTTCATTTCCACAGTGAACTGGCTGGCCACAAAATTTCCAGAAAATAATGACGACATCTCGATTGCTGATAAAGAAAATTTTGTAGTTCTTCTTTCAGTTGCAAATTATGTTTCGAAAACTGTGGATTTTTTTTTTTTTTCAAACTAAGAACATCATTGAAAATAATAAATGCCCATTTCAGTGGTATATTAACGACATGAAAAACTTGTTCAGATTTCTAATTTTCTTTTTGCTTGGGATTTCACAAAAAAGGCAGATCCCAATGAATCCTAAAATACCCACCTTCCATTCGCAGATTAATTTAAATAAATTGAATTATCCTATTCGCTCGATTCTGAACGGTTGACATGGATCCAATTACTTTTCGGTTGTTTATGCTACGGTAAACTCAAAGCTGCATTTACTTTAACGAAAAATTAGGCTATAAAAAATTGCTATTAAATGGCAATGCTTGTCATGGAAAAGGTCAAGAAGGCTACCATTACCTCTCTATGGCATCGCTAACCTTTATACAAATACCCGAAAGACAAGACGTTACAAATTATATGGACGGACCTCTTAGGACATATGAAATTGAATGACGGAGAAATTTTTGACTGCTTAGACAAAAACGCCTATTTTTGTCTTATAATTACATAACGTTTAATAACAAATCTTATAATAAAGTCATGGTCTTGAGTTGGATTGCAGTTTATCAGGCATTTTAAGTAACATTTTGATAAATGTCTCAGAGAAGAATTTTTTCAGGAACAATAATTCCAATACTGATAATGGTTTTATTTGTTGTAGATATGTTGATGATGTATATGCCTTAAATCGTGGTAACGAAAATGGTGTAACGAATTTGCTAACACATACAGTAAGAAGTACAGAAGTATTCAGATTACCATTGAGCTCGAACATAATGGATGTCTCAATTTTCTTGACATAACGATTAAAGGGTAAAGTTTAGATTTTGTTTTGGATATATTTTGTAATCCAGTCACTAGAGTTGTTGGTGCTGTACCTTGCCACTCCTATAAAAAAAACGAACATTTTTGTGTGCATTGTTCAATAGGCTAGGAAAGTTGAACTTTGATTGTGTACTACAGAGATAGGGAAACTGATCTTATTGTACAAATAGTCTTTGACAACGGATATAAAGAAAAGTTTATTCGTAACGTAGCTCAGGCCGTTTTCAGACTGTCAGACTTATTTCAGTTAAAGATAACGTCATATATGCTTCCATTTCGTTTTCAGGCCAGTGTTTTGAACAAATCACTAGTGCTTTTAGAAAAGCCAAAATAGAGAGCAGCTTCCGAACGACGAAGGCGCTTAACTGTTTCTTAGTTACTTAGGTAGTTCGAAAGTTTGATAAATCTCTGGAATTAGGCGTTTACAAATTATGTGCAGATCATGTTACTGCATATATAGGATACATCGGCTCCGTCTCATGGTTAGGTTTAGGAAACACGGGTATCAGAACACTACTGCCCTTGGTTGTCATCTGTCTAGCGACAGGCGTTCCCTAGATTCAATTAAAAATGCAGTGACAGTCCTGTATCTGGAATCGAAAGGATTGGACTTTGATATCCTCGATGACCTTGAGGTTTACAAGCGTCGCCTGGACAATTCAGACAGCCTCCCGATTGAGCAAATCATCTCCAGTGGCAAACGGTTCTCTCATATCCTTAGTGACTTATTGGAAGCATTTATTTGCCTTCCTCCTTTCCCTTTCTCTTTTACATCATCTCCCACTCAAACTGCCCATCCCCTCTCTCGTTTCCTACAGAACCATACGTATAATGACCGCTCGCTTTAGTGGTTATCTTTCTGGGTGTTACCCTGTTAACTGACAGTCCCTCTCAAGACGCCCACCACCATTCATTCTCGTTAGCTACAGTATCAGTGTATTTCCCCCCTAGCCCACGTCTGTTTTCACGGTGCTGTCCTGTGATTTGCATTTTCAACTTCTCGTGGCATAGTGAACAGTCCATTAAATTTCGGGCATGCAGCCGTCCAAATAAAATTTCCTCCACTGGTATTTCGGTCGCGTATCGTCCGGCCATCCTCTGGGTGACCCACAAGACTGACGGCAAGATGCCAACCGCGACCTTATATGCTCCACCGCAGCAGTACTGCGCTTGCGGGTCACAGATGCTTCAAGGAGGCTATCGAGAATAGGTTAGCTAGTAATTTAATAAATGCAGATAACGGTTTTAATTTGGACAATGCATGGAATTCGGCTCTTACGGTAATTAAACTGCAGAGAAGTCGTCATGGTGTCACCACCGCCGATCATACATCGATAAGCGAATCGAATATCTGTACGCCTTCGCCACAGGCGAATACATGGGTATTTCTTTGCCGCCGACCAGCGTCTGTGACCCGGTTGCGCTGTACCGCCGCGGTGGAGCAAATAAGGCCGCCATTGGCATCTTGTCATCAGCCTTGTGACTCACACTGAGGATGGCTGGACGATACGCAGCCGAAATATCGGTGGAGGAAATTTTATTTTCGCTGCTGCATGCCCGAAATTTTATCGACTATCCTGTGATTGACCAATGTTATTTTTTCATTTGAATTTAGAATTTTATTTTCTCTGTATTTTTTCTAGGATTTAAAATAAAGTGTTTTGCGTAAGTTCCAGTTTGTCGATGACAGACGTATTCTTTATAACTAATTTCAGTTTTATTCGTTTACCAAAAAATTGTTTTTAAGCTTAATCATTTAAAGATTTTTTATATTTCATATACATGTATTGACTAATTCTTCTTCATAATGCTGAGTGGCCCTGCGGTGCTTACTCTTTACTTTGTACAACGTTTTTATAAAAGTTATTTCTTTTATTATAATGCACTAATATGTCTCCACTACATGTGTATTACTTTCACGAAAACATGAACTACCATGAGGACCTTATTTTACATTCTTATTCTTCCACTGTTTTGTATATTTTGCGTCTATACATGTCACCACCGCTACGCATAGTCAAATAGCGCTGCAGAGTCAGTAATGTTCACGTGTAATAAGTGCATCATTATTGCGTTACATATTGTCATTATTTTCTGCATGTTGATTGATGCAGTTGCACTGACATGTGTTGATAGTACTTTACATTCGGAATATATTAAGATATGTACTTTTCGTGTTACTACATATTATGCTTTTTCTTTGTACACTATATCAATTTTTTCTGCCGGTCATTGTTATTATATTCTATTACTTTTGAAATTATGTTTGGTTTACACTTTGGTACTAATAGCGCCACTCTCACCGCATCAACTCCATCTCGTGTTAAGAGTTTGTATCTGACTACAGCAACCACCAACCTTTGGTTGATGATAGTTACCACTACTAAATGTAAATTTGTATTTATGTGCAACGTTATGTTTCGGAATAAATGTCTTCCAATTGCTTGTAATATATTTTTGTGTGTCTGATTACTTTGCTTTTGTAACTCATTTTTGTTATACATATAGCTATGTATTTTTTTCTTATTTCCTGCAGATATCTGATGATGGCAACATCCGAAACGTGCGCTACCGGAACAGTGAAAGCCGCCCTGCATCCATCGAATGACTTTTTCCTCAGCGACCTATACATCGTTTTTCGGACTACATATACCTTTATATGCCGTTTTGCATCCTATGAATGTTGCAAGTTCTGGTGTTTATAAGTTGGCTGCGTCGGGTCTCCTAGTCATCATTGTCTAAACGACTAAACACCGCAGTATGTCACCACATGTCACTCATAGCGTCCTAAAATAATCATTGTGACCGAAACCGGTTATGATTGTGTCAAAAAATAACGTGGAAAGAAGTAAGTAGAATTTCATGTATTATTGCGTTTGCTTCTCTTTTGGACATTTACTCGCAAAACCTTCACGTGTAGGACACATGTTGTGGTATATTACTGTAACTGCATGCTGTTATATGTTACATAGGATACAACGTGCTCTTGCAAGTTTTGGTGAAGAGTTTGCAACATCGATCAATATCAGTGACAGTAAGAATCCCTTGGTCTCATAATGGGCTCCCAAGGTAAACTGAGTACTCGTACGGTGATTAATCCGAAGTCTGCATTAGAGATCGACTAATTAATTACGTCTCGGGAGGTTCTTTCAAAATTGAAAAGACAGTTGAATTGGGACAAAACTTGAACGAATATATAGTGTGATATTAAGTTCACATAAACTGTATCGGGAGCATAACATTAAATTGGAGCTTCAGTTTCATATTTTCGGCTATCCATTGCACCTGTTTCTGCAGTCTTGGGGCAATCATGTCAAAAATGGAGACCGAAGAGCAATGTACAGCATCCTACTGCTCCTGCCATGAATGAGTTTCACCATGACTAGAGTGGCTGAGGTTAAGCTGGCTGCCCCACGCACAAGTAGACGTAGCGTGACCTAGCGAGTGAAAAGACATGAGCTCATCAGTCAACTGATGGAGCCCAAAGTGCTCTAGGTTGTCTAGCCACAACTCACGACCTTTTGTCGAAACTCCCAAGGACCAAAAGTTTCAAGTCAGCGTAAACTCCTCCGAAGATCAGCAAAAATGCCATAGACTGTGACTGTTTGTCAGTAACGTCCGTGATTGTACAAGCTCTAGTCCACTGAATTAGGCTGGTCTACCTCTGGGATGTTTGGAAATTTGGAGGACAGAGTGTGTCATAACAAGCATATTTCACATAGCAACCCATGTCCGCATCTCTTAGTGTACGGCGTAAGGCGTCGTTGAAAAGCGTCGAAAGCTACCAAGAGGGTGGGCATATAACATGTCATCCGAGCTGTCATGGCAGTAGGCCTGCAGGGGAACGATTTCAAAGTATTTGTAACATCAAGCTAAAAGAGACGTCGGGTTGAAGTTTTATGACCTTTGTTTGCAACCGCTGTAGTCGACACAGGTGTAGATGCTCCAGGCGGGACAATATTATGGATTTGCCGCCTCTTACAGGGACGTGAACGCGTTGCTTTTGGCTGTGCAATTCCCTGTTTGACAGGTGTTGCATAGAGGGCAGCACCTGTTCACACTGTGAAGCCTGGTTCGCTCTGCATCAGTTTGTCATCAAAAGGAGCCACTCCTATGTTTGTTACTGTGTGGAGCTGACAGGAAATAGAGCACTATTCTTGGAAGGAGAGGGCAAACATGTACCTTGTTTAATGGGTCGTGGATGTAAATGTTCATGCTACGTTCGGCGGCTTCCGAAACGTCGTGTTCCAGATCCAAGCACATTTACTGCCGTCTATAAGTCCCTACAAGAGACAGTTTCACCTAATTTACGTTTTCCATTGGCCCTTTCACGTAAAGCCACATGTGCATTTAAGGCGCATTTCAAAACCCGGTGTATTCACTTTGTGTTACAGGTGCGAAGGCGTGACGGACGCGGCCGTCAACGCACTGCGCGTGCACCAGAGTTTGAAGAGGATGCTTTGGCAACGCTAGAAATTACACACTCAACAAGCTTGCTGCGTGTTGCAGGTGTTAATGGGTGTAAGCCATGCCACAAGTTGGATGTATGGCATGGAGATGATTTGCGCCACTGCCACCTTCAGAAGGTTCGCGCCCTTTCACGCCCTTAACCCAGACAATTTCCCTCGTGGAATTGAATTCTGCTAGTGGTTTTTGCAAAGATAGGCCATTCAACAGGACTTTCCAAACCGTGCACTTTTTTACGGATGAGGCAACCCTTACACAAGAGGGTATGTTCAACAGCCACAATCAACACGTGTGGGCACAGAGAAAACCGCACGACGGCTTTGTTCGTGGTCACTAAGGTCACCAGGCCAGAGTTGTTGGAACATGTGCCATTCAACGTCCGACGGCGAATGTGGTACCGTTAGGATCATAGGGAATGCTATAAATTATCTCTGACATTTTATCGAGGAGGCGGGCAGTTGACTGGAAGAAGAATGGCAGAAATATGGACTGAGGTATGTAAATTTGTTACTGGAGAAACAAGTTGTATTTTGCGCAAGTGATAATGGGTAGAAGGTAAAGTGTGGCAAGCAGATGGTTTGGAGGAAGAATGAGGAGTAAGTTATGATGGAGGCAAGTTCGGCAATTGTTGGAAGAATAAGTTTCTTTCGAGCTAAATTAGGACACTAGCCAGAGAAGTGAACCACAATGATGGAAGATTTAAATAAGCAATTATATTGAAGCAGTTCTGGGAAGATGATCTTGATATACACTCCCGGAAATGGAAAAAAGAACACATTGACACCGGTGTGTCAGACCCACCATACTTGCTCCGGACACTGCGAGAGGGCTGTACAAGCAATGATCACACGCACGGCACAGCGGACACACCAGGAAGCGCGGTGTTGGCCGTCGAATGGCGCTAGCTGCGCAGCATTTGTGCACCGCCGCCGTCAGTGTCAGACAGTTTGCCGCGGCATACGGAGCTCCATCGCAGTCTTTAACACTGGTAGCATGCCGCGACAGCGTGGACGTGAACCGTATGTGGAGTTGACGGACTTTGAGCGAGGGCGTATAGTGGGCATGCGGGAGGCCGGGTGGACGTACCGCCGAATTGCTCAACACGTGGGGCGTGAGGTCTCCACAGTACATCGATGTTGTCGCCAGTGGTCGGCGGAAGGTGCACGTGCCCGTCGACCTGGGACCGGACCGCAGCCACGCACGGATGCACGCCAAGACCGTAGGATCCTACGCAGTGCCGTAGGGGACCGCACCGCCACTTCCCAGCAAATTAGGGACACTGTTGCTCCTGGGGTATCGGCGAGGACCATTCGCAACCGTCTCCATGAAGCTGGGCTACGGTCCCGCACACCGTTAGGCCGTCTTCCGCTCACGCCCCAACATCGTGCAGCCCGCCTCCAGTGGTGTCGCGACAGGTGTGAATGGAGGGACGAATGGAGACGTGTCGTCTTCAGCGATGAGAGTCGCTTCTGCCTTGGTGCCAATGATGGTCGTATGCGTGTTTGGCGCCGTGCAGGTGAGCGCCACAATCAGGACTGCATACGACCGAGGCACACAGGGCCAACACCCGGCATCATGGTGTGGGGAGCGATCTCCTACACTGGCCGTACACCACTGGAGATCGTCGAGGGGACACTGAATAGTGCACGGTACATCCAAACCATCATCGAACCCATCGTTCTACCATTCCTAGACCGGCAAGGGAACTTGCTGTTCCAACAGGACAATGCACGTCCGCATGTATCCCGTGCCACCCAACGTGCTCTAGAAGGTGTAAGTCAACTACCCTGGCCAGCAAGATCTCCGGATCCGTCCCCCATTGAGCATGTTTGGGACTGGATGAAGCGTCGTCTCACGCGGCCTGCACGTCCAGCACGAACGCTGGTCCAACTGAGGCGCCAGGTGGAAATGGCATGGCAAGCCGTTCCACAAGACTACATCCAGCATCTCTACGATCGTCTCCATGGGAGAATAGCAGCCTGCATTGCTGCGAAAGGTGGATATACACTGTACTAGTGCCGACATTGTGCATGCACTGTTGCCTGTGTCTATGTGCCTGTGGTTCTGTCAGTGTGATCATGTGATGTATCTGACCCCAGGAATGTGTCAATAAAGTTTCCCCTTCCTGGGACAATGAATTCACGGTGTTCTTATTTCAATTTCCAGGAGTGTAGTAACGAAGAATTTGTCTGTGACTGATCACGATGTCACTTCTTCAGTTAAGTATGAGTATTTAAGGTTAAAAAGTATTCATATCATGAAGATGTGAAACGAGAGCATAATATCAGAAGAAGACTGAGGAAAGAAGCCTGAAGTAACGGTTATCGACGCAGAAGATTTATGAAGGAAGAAGCAGTTATGGCGTAAAGTCAAGCGCCGGCACGCCAGTCGGGAACGATACAGCAGAGAGAGCTGTGACAAGACGTCAGCCAATTGCACGCTGACAGACTGCTTTTCACGACAACAGCGTGATAGCAGCGGCCTCTATGCGAAGACAACATAGGCGCCGCGCCCTACTGGTCGCAGCCCAGTCGAGCTTGAAGACTAGCGAGCTGAATAGAAGCGTTAATGCTCATTACTTCGCTTGCATTACAATTGTTATACAGAAGAAGCTTGTTTATTTCGGATGTGGCCCTTTGCTTGCGACACATGTATGTAGTTCTCAACGTTAAGTACTGTCATTTACTTTTCGTAATAAAACTCATTAATACAATTAGTTCTAGCTATCCAAGAAAGCAGGTTTCCTAGGCACCCCCTTTCGATGACTAGGCAGGATTGAACAGAAGAGATGAAACGAAGATATCAGAATAGTGAGAACAGTATGGACTTTTTTCCAAATAAGTATAAATGGACTGAAGAATAGCAAAGACAAATCGTTTTTATTTGAATAGAAGATGATCAGAGTAGATGAAATTACAGTGTCCGGGAGGCGTGCCAGAGATCAATCCCTGCAGTCGCGCTATCCTCTGTGTCCTCGGTGGCTCAGATGGATAAAGCGTCTGCCATGTAACCAGGAGATCCCGGGTTCGAGTCACGGTCGGCGCACACATTTTCATCTGTCCCCGTTGACGTATGTCAACGCCTATAAGCAGCTAAGGGTGTTCATGTCATTGTAATTTCATTCTAACGAGCTGCGTGGTCACCGATGGTATCTGTCCGAAAGAACAGATACCATCTTAGTATATATCAGAGTAGATGTACTGGAGTGGATAAGATGGAGACAATTACTCTAACTTTTTTTGCTAGAGAAGATGAACCTGTAAACGTGCAGCTAGTGTCAAAATTATCGTTGAGTGTGCCTAACAGAGAAAATGTTGAAATAAATAGACCCCACGGACACTTAAATTGTTGTATGTGTGTGTCCATTATTGCAATTAATAAATGTGTGTATTTGTGAAATAACCGACTGAATCCCAACTAAACATTACACATAAAATTTTTGTAGCAGCTCTTACCGCTATACAGTTTTGGAAAGCCACAGTTTGAGTCATTATAAATTTCAACTATTTTGTTTAATTAATTACGGCATGACTCATTGACACACTGACGGACGACCATAACCATCGGCGGAGCTTGTGCCGAGATACCTTCTCAGCGATCAGAGAAAGCGGTGCATCGACGTCCCAACGTACGAAACTTAGTTGTTTTAGCCGAAACAGACTGACTGCAGATTCACAATTACATTATAAATTTCAGCTCGGCTAAAACTGATCAAGGTCGTCAGGCTTAACCTCTCGAAATGTGTTTAACATCCAAATGTTAAACACATTTCGAGAGGTTATGCCTGACAACCTTGATCAGTTACAAGTAGCCATTTGCGCTGAAGACCTTGGCGAAGTGAGTACACACCGCCGTCCAACGATTACCTATCTGTGGATCTCTGGTCGGTAGCTCTGTAACATCACTTCTACCGTAGCACCCTCCATCGAGGTACGCGCCAAAGAAACTGGTACAGGTATGTGTATTCGAATACAGGGATACATAAACAGGCAGAATACAGCGCTGCGTGCGGCAACCCCTATATAACAGTTGTCTGGCGCAATTGTTAGATCGGGAGTAGCGTTTTAGAGTTAGGGTAAAATATAACCTAAATTCTTTATTATATTGCTATATAAATACAAACAAATAAACTTTGCTTTCTTGAGGCGAAGTATTAAATCAATTAAAATTAAGTTCACTTCCGCGTAGTAACTTTGTTTTACAATAATTCAGTGGTCTCACTTCCCTTTTATACCGGTCACAGACAGCACTAACACTGAGATAACCCGAAAATTCACATAGCAGTAGGGAATCTTTGAAACTTATATCACACACAGTTACCTTTCAAATACAGTTAATTAGGCTTAGGCTGTGTTTTGTAGTTTCGGCAAATTCGAAACAGATCAAGCATTGATAACTTCGTGTTGGAAAATTTTCATTAGCAACACTGATATTTAGAGCGTCTGCTTGAACTGAAACGCAGCCCGTTTCACTTAGTTGAGTACTTAATACTTCTTTTTTATAATTCTGTGTTTATATTCGTCTATATCGTATGAGCCTCTGAAAGTGTGAGAATATATTTTGGTTTTATTAATAAGTAAAGCGTGAGACACTGCGACGAATCAGCACGGAGATGACACTTGTTTGTTTCATAAAAATTACTTAGACCTTCAGAAATTGTGAAAACTGTAGTTCGACTTTCAGTTCAGGAGTTTCAGTAATTCAGAGAAGAAAACCGCTAGTAAACAGATCCAACGTTTTAGTGTGACAAATTTCATTTCTGCTGACTGTGTATAGAACACTAAAAAATAAATGTCGTGTGACTAGGGCCTCCCGTCGGGTAGACCGCTCGCCGGGTGCAAGTCTTACGATTTGACGCCACTTCGGCGACTTGCGCGTCGATGGCGATGAAATGACGATAATTATGACAACACAACACCCAGTCCCTCAGCGGAGAAAAATCTCCGATCCAGCCGGGAATCGAACACGGGCCCTTAGGATTGACAGTCTGTTGCGCTCACCACTCAGTTACCGGGGGCGGACTATGGAACACTGACCTGGCTCATTTGCAACTCATTCTAATTGTTTTGAAATTTGTTCGTAATTAACCACAACTTAGCATGGAACTCTGTTATTAGTCCAATAGACTAGAGCGTTTTCATTTGTGGAATCTTTTGGAGACGCAGCACCGAATGATCTAGACAAAGCTGAAATGGTTGAGCATCAGGCAGTCGCAAATCACGTATGGCATTTCAAATCTTCTCTTCCTCTAGAGTGCCAAAACTGACTTTACTGATATTAATTTTCGCTGTTTTGGGTTTTGTCTTATCTTCAAGTTTTTTTATTCATTTAGTTTACATTTTTGCTATCTGTATGAGTAAAGTAGTTGTCACATCGTCCGAATGGACACTCACATGGTAAATGTAATGTGAGCATGAGTGAAAAATCCTACAGTCGAGTCGTGTGATAAATTTATTTGTTGTTGGGTAAATAATTTTATTTACTCTGTATAGTCCTATTTCTTACGCCTCAAAATGTCTCTGTGTTAAACTTTGATTTGAAATTAACTGTTCTTGATGGCAATGTTCTAAATATGATCAACAATTTCTTCTGCCATAAGTTACGATTTTCTTTTCTTAAACTACTGTGCATTACACATGTATTTTCATACGTTTTCTACACATTGATTACCTGTTTTGATTTCGCAACAGAACAATTTCACTTTGTTTACGCACCAATATTTGTAGAGTAACTATTAAAAATAGCCATCAACCATTATAAGGTATACTATAGCATTGCCCGTAAATACGCTGTATTCTGGTATGACTGTGTTCTTCGGTTCCATTAACTATTATCCACAACTACTTTTTCATAGTTCTCTTTATTGAAGTTATAATTATGTAATTAGCATCAAAATAATAGATATTTCCATTTCAAATTATTATGGTTTCAAATAGTATTTCTTTATGAAAAGCTGTGTGAATCTCTTACTCATTACATATATACTTATTATTATAATATAAGAACGCCTCAACCTGAATGAGGTCTTCTTATTATCCAGGTATCATGTATTCGATGTCACATTGATACCAGAAGTAGAACACCAGTAATGTTGTAAATTCACAATCGAGGCAACTAGGCAGGTGCAGGATACTACAGCAGTCGGATGGGTGTGCGACTCCATGTCCGAAGACGTCCGCTTCCGCGCCTACATGATATTCTTACTTCCACTTCTCTTGTGTCACTGGAAAAACAACAAAATGTAATGAGATATTCCAGAAGGAGAGGTCAGTACTCATATTATTTACCTGAATGTGTTTCCAGAGTTACAATTATTAAATGTAGCCAATTAGAAAATACATACACACAGAGAGAGAGACACAGAGAGATATTTACACATATCCACAGATGTTAACGTATTTAATTCCTGTTCAAAATGTTTACTCCTTGTTGACATATTTTGGGTATATACAATGTGGTGGGAAAAAATTTGAAAAGCTTGTAAAGGTGGTGCAAGGTCGGATATGCTGAGAAATTCTCGTTAAGATAAAAGTTCGATGCGATGCACCGTTTTCGAGTTACTTAGCATTGAAGTTAGCTAATCAGTTCAAGCAGCGCGCCAGAGACTGTATCGGCAAACATTTTCTTCTTTTGGTCTCCTAAAATCTAAGAAAACAGAGCCTCAAAAATTAGACATGGGTAGGCAGTAAGTATCAAAGCGAGCCAAAGGTTGAGCAGCCTCGTGCGCTATCATCTACGCGATGAGACAAAACTGACACTAATTACATCTGGCCGAACAGCTGAATTTGCGCACGCAACGGCCCGAGTGTCAAACTTCGGTGCTGGATGTTTAACTCGGAAACAGCTTGACGAAGCGACTTTTTTTCTGACTAGTATTTCACATCATAACCTACGCTGCAACACTCTAAGAGGTTCTTTTAATATATATGGTCTTAAAATAAGCCTCTACGTGTGTGTGTGTGTGTGTGTGTGTGTGTGTGTGTGTGTGTGTGTGTGTGTGTGGGTGGGTGAGTGTGAGTGTGCTTGTGTGTGTTTATACGAGTTATTCTGGGTGGTCGAGATAACTGGGCGACCCTATTGCATGGCCCAAAATGTAGGTTGTAACTGGTGTTAAGTTCAGGTATTTTTATTGGTAACTGAGGACGGGGTACTGAATAACATTACATCAGTGTTTACATCATTTTCAGACTGACAATTGTAGCCACTATAAGTCATACGTTTTCAGGTTGGTTTGTATTTCCATGTACATGTAGCAAGAGCAAGCCACCAATGGGCAGCAGGTCAGGCGTTGAAATATGGACGCGTGGACACAAAGTGGTTCGCCTTTACTGATATGCATAGACCGGTTACTGGTGCAGTACGACCGTGCAAAAACTAGCAGGTCGTAAAGTTTTTCACGTGGGAAGACTGTTCGCCACAGAGAAAATATCAAGCAATTCACTGGTGTTTGTACATATTAAGGTGCCACATAAAAAAAACATCCGCATTTACACCCGTTGCAACCTGTTAATACTTCGAGGTGTTATTTTCAATAAGTTCTAGGGAACAGTATGACGAATACTTGAGGAATACAAGTTACTTTTAAACTTTGTATCCACCTTAATATCACTAGGACTTCGTTTTATTTTCAGCGACAATGTATACATATTTTGAGATACGGAAAACACGCTTCGAATAGGAACATGACCCGATAGAACAATATAACAGCGCCACAAAATACTGTCTCAGTCAGCAGAGCTAGGTTCCTGATTGGTCTGTAACTTCTACAGTACCACATGTAAGGAACCACTTTCTGGTAGGTTTCGTATGTTTATTTATATGCTTGCCATAACAGGAGCTCAAAATGTTGACCTTGTGCACTGTTACACACAATATAGACATTTCGGACAGACAATATTGACTGTTTCACTTTAGTATGGCTTAACTGAGAACTGGCTCGAATGATGCGGTATTTGACGTCTTCGGTAGTTGTCAGTGTTCTCTTGAAGACCTCTTGCATCGCTACAAATATAACTCCAGAGGTCGTTACTCTGTTTCGCGTGCATCCTACTTTGTGTTTGCAAAACGATGGATCGAACGATCTGTAAAATTTCTCTTTATAAAATACGTGCACAATGGGAATGACATCACTCATATTGGAACCACATGGGCTGTATTGTGTCCGGTACGATATCTTCCAGTAAAAGCAGCCACGTATGATTTACATTCATCAGATACTTGAGTCTATTTAGAATTTTGTCAGTAAGACTGAACCAGGGATCAATTCCTGAAAGACGGCCGTTACACTTAGACAGACCGAGGTCGTACTTTATTTCCCCTCTGAGCTAAAGTGGATGGTCAACGGACATGTAGTTCGTATTATGAAGATGGTTTTTCCGACTGTTTTAAACGATACTTCATCCGTTAGTAAAACCTTCCACTGAAACGGAGCATTTTGTACTTCACACTTTCAGTTTCTTGTGACTAAAGGGAAAGTTAAGTATTTGTTTGTTGTATGACAAACACTCCCACATTAGCCGCCATCGAGTGTGAAATACATACAAATTCCACATGTGGATAGAGAGAGATAGAGAGAGAGAGAGAGAATGTGATGTATTTCTCAATATTTTGTGGAATAGTGGATTCCATACCCGTTACAGATTACCACCTTAACATGGTGAAAAGATTTGCACGGCTCAGTGATTCACAGAGGTATACCAGATTGGTCAGTAGATGCGACACCAGAAAAACAACAGTTTTCCTAGAGGGCTCCCTTGGTGGGAGAATGTGGGCTGCAACCACACAGGCCCTCGGCTAAGTCTGAGGCTGCTTACACCCACTTGTGTCAGAGCTCTTGTGTCTTCCATCCTGCCGGCCTCTATTGGCCAACTCTTGCCTTTTGTCTTCCATTTTCATTCTCTAGTCTTGTCTCCCTTAGGGATAAAGGCCTCTTCAGTTGAGGTGAAGGAAACTTTCCTAGGGATGCAAACCCATAGGGGAACCTCTGGTCCTCCAGGTAGTGGGCTATGCGATGAGATGGATAACCTATCCAAATAAATCGGAAGCTCTGGAAAATTACCGGGCAAGGAGAATACTGAGAATTGCGGGATAAAATACATACTCTACGTTGCCACATCGAACTTTCAGAGTCTAATGAGAAACAATACCGAGCTTAATAAAACACTTAAAAATTTTAAAACAAATTTAGCTGTGACTAACTAACCAAAAAGAAGTCGAAAAATACTAAATATCTAGACGATTACCTTATGTCACATAGAGGGGTAGCACTGAGTGAAGAGCATGTAGTGGAGCAGCAGTGTTAATAGATTATAAGGACATCACTACAGAAATATGCACAAGTAATATAAAGAATCATCACAGTGAGACTGAAACCTGATTGAGGACACTTAGTTATAGGAACTCACACACAAGAAGAAGAAAAGAAGAAAAAAACTGATACCTCTTATAACAACTGGGAAATCTGAGAGAGTTTTTGCCTTTGATGAACTGAATGTAAGCAATACATTTATATAATGTAACCAATACCTTTTTAAAAAGAGGTGATAGATCTCTTATTGACTGCATAGCACTAAACAAAATGTATTGCCTATGGTGACACACCAGTACGCTGTGGAGGGGCGGGGAACATGAGTACGAATCATTATCTTGTTGTCTGCCTGCTTAGCTGGGTGGTAACGTGCTTCCCTCTCATGCACTGGGACCAAGTTCGATTCCCGGCCGGGTCGGAGATTTTCTCCGCTCGTGGATTTGGTGTTGTGTTGTCTTCATCCTCATCTTTGGCTACAAGTCGCCCAATGTGACGTCGAATGAAGTAAGACTTGTGCTTGGCGGCCGAACCCGAATAAGACATCCCGTCCAACAATGCCATAGGGTCATTTCATTGCCTTGTTAAATCAGAGATACAATTCCGGAAGAGATGGGAAAAGAAAGAACAAGAGAAAAAATGAAAGAAACCCAAACAAAACCTTTTACGTGTATATTCTCCAAAAAGAGAGTTTCACGAATCTACATGAATGCTGATTATCTAAGCTTCTCCCACAAAAGGCCGTCAAGTGAAGATCCAACCCCAGATTAAACAAATACTAAAAACTGCAGACAGATGGCTAAAGAAATTCTACGTGAGGAACCCAAAACGATTCGAAAAAGGGGACTTAAAATTTGGAATGCAGGGATACAAGAAGGCGTAGAACAAAAAGCATGTAGGTGGTTCTTGCAGAAACAGAGTGATGAAGGTAAGGAAAAATATATTGAAATCAGAAAATAAACAAAAACGAAATATTACGCGTACACATAGATACTGGTGGGTTACATTTATAAGCATAGTTAAATACGAAATTTGTGGCATATAAACTGGTCAGACAGCTAAGAGAATCGGCAAAATCATCGAAAATATAAATATCATTGATTCAGAAGTGTGGGTAACTCTATAAGGAGTCATGGTATAATTCAGATGTAGAAAAGCCAACGGATGGAAAAGCAGAGGAAGGGAGGCATCTAAGATATTTGAGAGAGATAAAACAAGCATTCAAGAAAAGATAAAGTTGGAAAAGCGCCAGGTTTTCAAGGAATTAACTTGGTAATAATAATAATTTCGGTTGCTCAACGGCCTGACCAAGTCTTTCCACTGGACGCCAATTCGGCGACTTGCTTGTCCCTAGCCTACCCCAGTTATCCAACCAGGGGAAGGAGTCCCACAGTTTAACGTGGGAAACAAACCACCTGTCGTTTCTGGCGATTGCTCACATGGTTGGGAGGTGAAGGCTGGGTTAAAACGCAAACCTAAAAATCCAAGCTCCGTCTGGGATTCGTTCGCGCAACGTCTTGGCTGCAATTCAAGCTCTTTACCACTTTTATTTTTATTAATTCTTCATTTTGTCCTTCATCTTTCTCTTCATTTAATCTGGACAGACATCACAGGACACCCCTTCAAGTTCATCGTTGAATACTTCACACAGATTTTTCATTACAGAGGACAGTCAGGACCACTAGACCACCAGGCTCGAACCGATAACATATTGTGAAATATTTCTAGAATTCAGACTTCTGTTTTTCTGCAACATGTGTCTGGGTACAGGTAAAGTAACAGTAGAACGGAGATGCGCTAATTATAATTTCACTGTTTAAAAAAGGACGTAGAAGTAACAAAAATAATGGCAGGGGAATGAGTCTTCTGAGAGCTTCTTATAAGATCTGCAGCAAAATAATTAACGAAAGGCTTTCTAATATCTGTGATTCAATTTTAATTAGAACAGCAAGCAAGCATCCGTAACGGAAGATCCCCTGCCGACGATGTTTTCACACCGATACGTAAGATATGAAAATCGTATTTGGGAACACCCCTAGCTTTTATCGATTATGAATAAATATTTGAACGCATCCACAGAAAAATGCTCTAGTCAATAACGGAGAATAGAGGTTATACAAGGCCACCGATAAAAATATTCCTATGTTCGTATAAAAACACCAAAATAAGACTAGATTCTGGCAAAGAGCTGATACCACAAGTAAACTCCAACACATGCGTAAAATATATCATCTACACTGTACAACATCTACATCGACGATCTGGTCAAGGGAATGGTTGAAGGACCGAACAGCTCAAGGCAAAACAACTGTGACAAATAAAGCTCCAACAACAGAGCTTTTTGCCACAGACCTGGTAATCATGTAGGACACTGAAAATAAATTACAAATAGCGGTACATGGGTTAAATAATAGAGGTCTAAGTTACAACCTGAAGATCTCTACAGCTAAAATGAAAATACCGTATAAGAACCAAGACAATCATTGGAAACCAGTTAATAGAAATGGTAACTCATTTCCAATATCGAGGATGTGACACAACTTTTGAAGAAGAGAGAGATATACGTAAGATAAGTAACATCTGTAAACATACATGTAACCTGATTAGAAGAACCCTGAAGGTCAAAACAAGAACAGAAATCAAATAGAAATTTTATACATTCGTGGCACTATCCACACTGGTATACGGAGCAGAGAGTTGCACATTAAGATCAAAAGACGTAAGATACCTTGAAACACCAGAAATAAAGTACCTTAGATAAGTGAAGAGATGCAGAAGAGAAGAGAAAACAACAAATGAAGGCATAAGGAAAGACCTGGGGGTGTAGTCGTTAACTGAAAAAGCAATCCAAGAAATCAGCATCAGAAACAGCATGTATTGCGTATGTCGCCTCGGTGAATTCCTGGAAGAGCGATGGAATACAATACTATTGGAAGATGGGGTATGGATAGACTGAGGAAGATATGGTGAGGGCGGAAGAGGCTATGGGGCTTAACCCTTGATTGGCGGAAGAAGAAGGTAGTCGGTTAGAAGAGGTACCAAAAAACTAATGTGAAGAGATACCGTGATGTGAATCAGAATTTTATTTGGTAAGAGAAGATGTGAACATCAGGATACATCGGGTATCATAGCCAACAGAAGTGAGAGGGCATTAGAACGCGTCTCGGATAGGAACAAGAGCGTCTGTGGTACTTAGGATCGATCTAAAAATCCTCCAGAAGGAGCAGTAAGAACAATATCTAAAACCACCATCTTCACTTACGTGCATCTCTTCGTGGCAGGTGAAATAGACTAAGTAACAACTCACCAGAATGAATTAAACATGGGGCTCCTGAGTTAAACAAAGTGTTCACCTGAATCTAATTATAATATTCCTCGTACAGTTCATCAGTTTTCATCCTATGTACTACATAAACTGTAGGCAGTAAGGAGAACAACCTACGTAAAAATATCTCGGTCAGTAATTCGAGGCCTGTACACTAGACGATTCCAAATGTAAGTTACTCATTATTACAGCAGGCCAAGTAACCTTTACTGAATGCTGTGCTAGACAACAAAGTGACGTAGATACATGACCCTAATTTTAACATACCCACCAAGGCTTTGTAAATAACGTTCAGAACTATTCTTTTCCTTGACAACAGAAATGCGCTTCTTGGTCACGAAGCTATTCGAGAACGTCCTCAAAGTAGGAAAATTTCTTTCCCTCGTACATTTTTTAATCTTGCCGAAAAGATGAATATCACGTGTTCCTTGACCCAGATTTCGCTTCATCAGTTGCGTGTATTATTTCACGGCAGATGCACGCCACATTGAATTTGGTCCATGTGAAGCCAGAATTGCCGGTGAACCAATGGACAATTTGTGCGCACTGTGGTTCGTCCGTAATTTGTACTGTGGCAGAACTGTGTCTGCGGGATAATGGGAGCATGCGCCCTCTTCTGACAATGCGCCACTTTTAGGGCTCAATAGTTTTAGCTTGGGATGACAGGGTAACTTTCTGTACGAAGTCCCACAGTACAAGTTGCAAGCAAGAAGGTGTGAAGGGCAGCTTACAAAATATGTGGCATAATATTCGCAGGTTGTATAGTGGGTGTAAGCAGCCTCAGACTTAACCGATGGCCTGTGTGGTTGCAGCCCACATTGTCCCACCAAGGGAGCCCTCTAGGAAGACTGTTGTGTTTCTGGTGTCGCATCTACTGACCAATCTGGTATACCTCTGTGAATCACTGAGCCGTGCAAATCTTTTCACCATGTTAAGGTGGTAATCTGTAACGGGTATGTAATCCACTATTCCACAATATATTGAGAAATACATCACAATCTGGACACAACGAACGAGCTGATACAAAATTGTCAAAGCAACCATTGAGATTCACCTCGTACCACTACAACTAAACATAAGAAAGTGATTATTATATAAAAGGGAAGACGTATGATGCACAATAATTGGTAGCGCTCTTGGTGCATGCTGCTCATTCAGGACAAAGATTGAAGTTTGCATTCCAGTATGTAAATACCGCAACTGGGCGTCCACGGAATGGTGAAAGTTGGGCGCTTCAAATTAATCCCGTTTCATGTTCCATAGGACAGATTTCCGTTGGCATGTACGGTGTGAAATCTGAAAGCAAACACCCTGCAACGAGGAGGGAGAGTTATGGTAGGGGAATCTTTCCATGGGGTTCCCTGGGTACTCAGACTGGAAAGCACAATTGATCAACACAAGTATGCATCTACCCTTGGGAAACATGTCCACCTCCACGTGCAGTTGGTTTCTCCTCGACACTATAGCGTCTGCCAGTAGGACAATGCAACCTCTCGCACAGGACTTAGTGTACTTTCATGGCTCGAAGAGCACCAGGATGAGTTTACCAAAATCCATGCCCATCAAACCCACAGAATTAAAACAAAATCGAGAATCTATCGGACTGTTCGCGCCATGGATCCTCAGGCGATAAACGTAGCACAGATGGCTGCGGCACTGGAGTCACCAAGGCTCCAAACCCCCTTCTGTACGTTCCAGGGCCTCACTGAATCTGTTCCTACACGTCTCGCAGTGGTCAGTGCTGCAAAAGTTGGTTATTCGGACGTTCAACAGGTGGTCACATTAATGTGATAGGACTGTGTATGAGTAATCACAGGAGGTGCTTGAGTTGTGGCGTTGAGATCCAGTAATCCACTGAGTGTACCCGTCCTGAAACAATACATCACATATTCCCATTATTTGTTTGGTTGATTTGGGGGAGTGACCAACCAGCTAGGTCATCGGTACCAGCGGATTAGGGAAAGAAGTCGGCTGTGCCCTTTCAAAGGAACCGTCCCGATAGTTGCGTGAAGCGATTTAGGGAAATCATGGGAAACCTAAATCAGGATGGCTGGACACGGATTTCAACCGTTGACCTCCGGTAGAAATCTATCGGAGAATGAAATCTGTGAATGACGAAGCATGTCTGTTGAAAACCACTGTTGTCGAATGGTGGCCCAACTGGTGTACCGGTTGCGATTCGATAATCACATCCTCATATTAAAAATGTAATGCAGAAGTTACGCCAACTCAAAAGGAAGGTACTCAAGCACCCACTCTATAGTCCTCATCTCTCTCCAAGTCTTCAGTCCCCTAAAAAGTATCTTGGAAGATCGACGATTCATTACTGATGATGATGTGCAGCAGACACGGACTTCATCACGTAACAGGGCACGGTGTTAAACCAAGTGGGCATCTTCAACCAGGTTTGTCTGTCAATCCTCACGGCGATTTTGTCTGATTGACATAACGAGTCTGGACCGTATGGCCTTCGAACCGAAACGTTTCGATCTTCCATTATAAAAAACTCACTCCACATTCGATGGTTAGGAATAGTCTGAGAAGCTTGTAAGAGTGTAGTAAATTGGGGAATGAGTCTGACTGAACTATGTATTCGGTCGACGACTACGCTACTGTGCTGTTGCCAATATGAGCGTAGGTTTATCAGCAATTGACTTGCATTTTTTCTGTTGTTAAAAAAAGTGTATTATGTATACACCACAAAAACAGAAACCTCGTTAGGTACCGGCGTCAGAAAAACATCCGTTTCTAAGTGCTCCACCTAGCGTGTCACTGCCACGTTTCTGTAGTTGTTATCTGCCTGGGGTATGTGAAGTTTTCACGGTTCCTCCAAACTTTTTTGTAAATCTATTCAGATACTTTGGTAATACTGCCTCGTGTTCGTGGGCAAATAATGTGCACAGAGATTCTCTGGCATTAAGATAAAAACACTTAAGTACAGTAGGTGCTAGTGACATAGAATAAACACTCAAGCTTTGCCAGACAACGGGTCATTATTCTAATTCCCCACGAATTCTAATTACCCGTGCCCTGCCAATTTTACGCTTTGTTCTAATTCTATAGGAATTCTATTTACTCTTGCTATCTGCCTACTTTGTGCTTCACTGCCCCGCAAACTTTTCGTGTTCTTTTCCACTCTTGAACACAAAGTTTATCCATTAAAAAAAGAAAAGATAAAAGTCCTTTGAAACCTTCCTGGGAGGCACTCTCCACTCGTTTCATTGTGACTATGCAAGCATAGACAGGATGTGGTTTAAATTCAGAGAAATAATATTGACTGCAATTGAGAGGTATTTACCAGAAAAATTAATAAGAGATGGCACTGATGGTCCATGGTGCACAAAACAGGTCAGAACATGATTGCAGAGGCAACGAAACAAGCAAGCCAAATTTAAAAGGCAGAAAAATCCCCAATATTGGTGAAGTTTGACAGAAATTTAATGTGAGATGCTTTTAATAATTTTCACAATGAAACTCTGTCTCGAAATCTCGCATAAAATCCAAACAGCTTCTGGCTGTATGTGAAGCACACTAACGACAGGACGCAATCAATAGCATCATTGTGCGATAACTATGCTTATGATATTAATGACAGTGCCACTAAATCAGGGTTACTAAACACTGTTTCCTGAAAGTCCTTCACAAAAGAAGACGAAGTAAATATTCCAGAATTCTAATCAAGAACAACTCCCGAGTAGCTTAGAAGTAGCCATCCTTTTCTGTAACGATGCAGCTTAAAACGCTTAATAATGGCAAGGTCTCCGGTCGAGGATGTATACCAGTCAGGTTCCTCTCTGAGTATGCAGATACAGTAGCTTAGCTCCATTCTTAGTAATCATATACAACCGCAGGCAAGTCGACAGATGCGTATCTAAAGACAGTAAAGTTGTACAAGTCCGCCAATACTCAAGAAAGGAAATAAGAGTACTCCGCTGAATTACAGATCCATATCACTAACGTCGAATTGCTGGAGGATTTTGGAACATACATTGCGCTCGAATATTATGCAACACCTCGAAGGAAACGATTCATTGACCAATAGCCAATGCTGATTCAGAAGGTACCGTTCTTCTGAAACTCAACTAGCTCTTTATTCTCATGAAGTAATGACTGCTAGCGACAGGTGACATCAGATTGAGTCTATGTTCTCAGATTTCCAGAAGGCTTTTGACACAGTTCCCCACAAGCGACGTCTAATTAAACTGCGTGCCGATGGATTGTCGCCTCAGTTGTGTGACTGGAGCCGTGATTTTCTGTCAGAAAGGTCACAATTCGTAGTAACTGACGCTAAGTCATCGAGTACTACAAAAGTAATATCTGGTGTTCCTCAGACAAGTGTGATAGGCCCTGTGTTGTTCCTGATCCACATGAACTATTTAGGAGACGATTTGAGCACTTCTCTTAAGCTGTTCGTAGATGTATGTCATTTACCGTAATTTATGTCATCAGATGATCGAAACGAATTGCAAATTGATTTAGACAAGATACCTGTATGGTGCAAAAAGTGGGAATTGACTCTAAATCATGAAAAGTGTGAAGTCATCCACATTAGCACTAAAATGAATCAGCTAAATTTAAGTTAGACCTGTGGCCTTTGTAGTCTGATCCCTTCACCACCCACAAGTTACACGATAAATCACATAAAACACAACTAAACACTTGCTGATTACTATTACGAATAACTTTGAATCTTTCTGGCAGATTAAAACTGTGTGCCAGACCGAGACTCGAACTCGGGACCTTTGCCTTTCGCGGGCAAGTGCTCTACCATCTGAGCTACCGAAGCACGACTCACGCCCGGTACTCACAGCTTTACTTCTCCCAGTTCGCAGGAGAGCTTCTGTAAAGTTTGGAAGGTAGGAAACGTGGTACTGGCAGAAGTAAAGCTGTGAGTACCGGGCGTGAGTCGTGCTTCGGTAGTTCAGATGGTAGAGCACTTGCCCGCGAAAGGCAAAGGTCCCGAGTTCGAGTCTCGGTCGGGCACACAGTTTTAATCTGTCAGGAAGTTTCATATCAGCGCACACTCCGCTGCAGAGTGAAAATCTTATTCACGAATAACTTTAATTGGTAAGATGGTACAGATAATCTTGTGTGGAAAGCAAATCAAAACCTTGGATATATTGGCAGAACACTTAGAAAACCTAACAGGTCTACTAAAGAGTATGAAGGCTTTCACGACCGGATGACATATCTTCTGGTAAACCTTGCGGGATGTAAGGTCGTGGTCCATGAAACTCTTCAGCTCCTAACGTTTCGTCCAGTGCTTCGCTGGACATCTTCAGAGGGGTGTTTCTCCTCCGGTGAGTCTTGCCGACTGACGGGTCGGACGTCTGAGAGCGACTTATGTATCGTAGAAAGTGGGCGTGACCAGAGTTACACGTGATATGCAGAGATAACCTTTGTCAGAGATAAAACTTAACTATCGATCGTAATCTTGTCACGGATAAAACTGTCTAGCAATTCTGTAGTGCTACTGTCCAAATATCACTAAGTTTCATGGTCTCTTCTTTCCGATTGAAATTATCCCTATGTTTATATATTTCAATTGCTTCTCTGCAAAGCCGTGGGTAATAGTTCGTCGTCGTAGATAAAATTTTTGTTTCGGAAAACTTCACTTGATGATTTCCTGGCTGAAAAGCGTGTTCTGCTACAGCCGATTTATCTGTTTTTCCTAATCGGCAAAGACTTCTGTGTTCTTTTAACCGTGTATTTACGCTTCTTTTTGTTGTTCCAACATAAACTTTACCACATGTACACGGAATTTTATATACGCCACTGGCTGATAGAGGAGCGCGTTTATCTTTTACAGACCGAAGAACGTGACAAATTTTCTTCGTTGGTCTAAAAACAGGTCTAATATCATGTTTACTGAAAATCTTTCCAATCTGATCCGTTACTTTCTTTATAAAAGGGAGAGAGACTGTATTCTTCCATCGTTTTTCGGACTTGTCCTTAAGCTTTTTGTTGTTTGGGTGCAGAATTCTGCTTACTTCTTTCTTTGAGTAGCCATTTTTCTCAAAAGCGTGCTTCAGATGTTTTAATTCGTCGTCTAGATACTCTGGCGTGCAAATCCGTCTGGCTCTGTCAACGAGACTTGTAATCACACCTCTTTTTTGCTTTGGATGGTGGTTAGAGTTTTTATGTAAGTATCTGTCTGTGTGCGTTATTTTTCTAAAAATCTGTTGTTTCAAGCTTCCATCCGTCTGTCTCATAACTAAAACATCCAAAAACGGTATTTTGTTATCATTTTCTCTCTCCATGGTAAACTGGATTCTTGGATTTATATTATTAAGGTAATCAAAAAATTCGTCTAAGGCTTCTCTATCATGTGGCCAGACCACAAATGTATCGTCTACATACCGATACCAGCGAGATGGTTTCTTATCTGCTTTCTCCAAGGCTGACTGTTCGAATTTCTCCATGTAGAAATTAGCTACTGCAGGACCCAATGGGTTACCCATTGCTACGCCATTAAGTTGTTCGTAAAACTCATTATTCCACTGGAAATGACTGGAAGTAAGACAGTGTCTGAAAAGAGCAGTCAGATCTTCTGGAAAAATATCCGTTATAAAATCCATAACTTCATTAACTGGAATCATAGTAAATAAAGATACTACATCGAAACTTACTAAAATATCTTCAGGAGTCAGAATAAAACCTTCAATTTTCTCTATAAAATGACGTGAGTCCTTTATATATGAGTCCGTTTTTCCTAAATATTGTTGTAAGCGAGTTGTTAGATATCTTGCTATTTCGTACGTAGGAGAATTGATAGTCTCAGAGGAAGGTCCTTCTTATGTACCTTGGGTAGGCCATAGAGTCTAGGACACATAGCTTCAGTCTTCAATAAAGCTCATTTTTCTTCTTTTTGAATAGAAGTGGCCGATTTTATCAAATTATTTGTTTTCCGTAGTACGTTGGCTGTAGGATCTTTCTTAAGTTTTTTGTATTGCCCTGCCGTTAAAAGATTCAAAATTTTACTTTGATAATCTTCTGTATTTAAAACGACCGTAGCATTCCCTTTATCAGCAGGAACAATCACTATGTCTTTATCTGCATTTAAATCTCTCAGAGCCTTTCTTTCGCCATTGGTTAAATTACTTTCCAGAGGTTTACTGCGGCATAATACTCTGGTGGTTTCGATCCGGAATGCATTTGCAGTTTCTTTGGGGAGAGTACGTATACCTGCTTCTACATTTGCAATAATATCCTCAACAGAAACTTTCGGAGGTGTTATAGAGTAGTTTCCTCCTTTTGCAAGAACTGAAATTTCGTCTTGAGATAAAACTCTGTCTGACTTATTAATAACAGTTTCGGACATCACTATATTATTTGTAGATTCTGCATAAGTTTGTAACTTTTCGAACTTCTTCTTATGCCTTCTAGTAGTCGTTTCCATCATGGTTTCCATAGATCGAAATGTAAGGCAATCTATTTTATTCCATAGGGCTCTCTGTATCTTACTAGCAAGGAATAAATGTAACTGCAGTAACTTACGGTCAACAGAATCCATCTCTCGTCTTGTATAGTGTATCCTCTCTCGAAGTAGTGCTGCTTCTGTATAATCAAATATCCGATTAACGCGGGCTGTCTGGAACATCCTCTTCAACTTTAGAAAATTCGGTATGGTAGACGAATCCCTACAACGCAACAAGAATGTTAAAGTACAAATTAAATGCGCTCTCTTCTTACGTAAAATTTCCAGGCGTCTAACTGATTTTGAGAATTGCTCCCCGTAGAGTCTTCTGATCACAGTATGAAGGCTTTCACGACCGGATGACATATCTTCTGGTAAACCTTGCGGGATGTAAAGTCGTGGTCCATGAAACTCCTACAGCCAACGTACTACGGAAAACAAATAATTTGATAAAATCGGCCACTTCTATTCAAAAAGAAGAAAAAAGAGCTTTATTGAAGACTGAAGCTATGTGTCCTAGACTCTATGGCCTACCCAAGGTACATAAGAAGGACCTTCCTCTGAGACCGATTGTTAGTGCTATCAATTCTCCTACGTACGAAATAGCAAGATATCTAACAACTCGCTTACAACAATATTTAGGAAAAACGGACTCATATATAAAGGACTCACGTCATTTTATAGAGAAAATTGAAGGTTTTATTCTGACTCCTGAAGATATTTTAGTAAGTTTCGATGTAGTATCTTTATTTACTATGATTCCAGTTAATGAAGTTATGGATTTTATAACGGATATTTTTCCAGAAGATCTGACTGCTCTTTTCAGACACTGTCTTACTTCCAGTCATTTCCAGTGGAATAATGAGTTTTACGAACAACTTAATGGCGTAGCAATGGGTAACCCATTGGGTCCTGCAGTAGCTAATTTCTACATGGAGAAATTCGAACAGTCAGCCTTGGAGAAAGCAGATAAGAAACCATCTCGCTGGTATCGGTATGTAGACGATACATTTGTGGTCTGGCCACATGATAGAGAAGCCTTAGACGAATTTTTTGATTACCTTAATAATATAAATCCAAGAATCCAGTTTACCATGGAGAGAGAAAATGATAACAAAATACCGTTTTTGGATGTTTTAGTTATGAGACAGACGGATGGAAGCTTGAAACAACAGATTTTTAGAAAAATAACGCACACAGACAGATACTTACATAAAAACTCTAACCACCATCCAAAGCAAAAAAGAGGTGTGATTACAAGTCTCGTTGACAGAGCCAGACGGATTTGCACGCCAGAGTATCTAGACGACGAATTAAAACATCTGAAGCACGCTTTTGAGAAAAATGGCTACTCAAAGAAAGAAGTAAGCAGAATTCTGCACCCAAACAACAAAAAGCTTAAGGACAAGTCCGAAAAACGATGGAAGAATACAGTCTCTCTCCCTTTTATAAAGAAAGTAACGGATCAGATTGGAAAGATTTTCAGTAAACATGATATTAGACCTGTTTTTAGACCAACGAAGAAAATTTGTCACGTTCTTCGGTCTGTAAAAGATAAACGCGCTCCTCTATCAGCCAGTGGCGTATATAAAATTCCGTGTACATGTGGTAAAGTTTATGTTGGAACAACAAAAAGAAGCGTAAATACACGGTTAAAAGAACACAGAAGTCTTTGCCGATTAGGAAAAACAGATAAATCGGCTGTAGCAGAACACGCTTTTCAGCCAGGAAATCATCAAGTGAAGTTTTCCGAAACAAAAATTTTATCTACGACGACGAACTATTACCCACGGCTTTGCAGAGAAGCAATTGAAATATATAAACATAGGGATAATTTCAATCGGAAAGAAGAGACCATGAAACTTAGTGATATTTGGACAGTAGCACTACAGAATTGCTAGACAGTTTTATCCGTGACAAGATTACGATCGATAGTTAAGTTTTATCTCTGACAAAGGTTATCTCTGCATATCACGTGTAACTCTGGTCACGCCCACTTTCTACGATACATAAGTCGCTCTCAGACGTCCGACCCGTCAGTCGGCAAGACTCACCGGAGGAGAAACACCCCTCTGAAGATGTCCAGCGAAGCACTGGACGAAACGTTAGGAGCTGAAGAGTTTCATGGACCACGACCTTACATCCCGCAAGGTTTACCAGAAGATATCTACTAAAGAGGCTACTTAAACTACGCTTGTCCGCCCTCTTCCGGAGTACTGCTGTGCGAGGTAGGATCTGCATCAGATAGGATTGACAGAGTACATCGAAAATGGTCAAAGAAGGGCAGCTCATTCTGTTTTATCCCGAAGTAGGGCAGAGAGTGGCACGTATATGATACCGGCGTTGTGAAAGAAGGCGGACAAGCGGACGGAGGTTCACGGCATTCTCTTACACTTGGGATGGGAAACTGACCCAAAAATCTGGAAACCAGCGCTGTCAGAGGCGTGTTGACTGGAAACTACTGAAATAATGATACCTAATGTTTATCCGTAGGATATGTGCTCTTAATTGAAACGGTGTCATGAAGATATCACCACTGGCAAAAATTCCAGCTTAGTGTGTGTGTGTGTGTGTGTGTGTGTGTGTGTGTGTGTGAATTCCTGAGGCATCAAACTGATGAAGTCATCGGTCCCTAGATTTACACAATAATTAAACTAACTTATGGTATGAACAACACACACACACATGCCCGAGGGAGGACTCGAAACTCCGGCGGGAGGGATCGCGCAATCTGTGACATGGTGCCTCAAACCTCGCGGCCATTCAGCGCGGCTTAACTTTAGTTTTCCATTCGGCCCTCCAGGACGGGAACGCCAAGTGGAGGCTTACAAAGAGGAATAATATGGAATAAGCAACGAAATAGTAAGACTCAACGAGACGAAGGGTGAAGTGTCAGAAGTATGAACGTAGTAGAAAAGCTAGAAAATCTGAAAATGGAAATGTTCTCGCATAAAGGGTGTCAGTGAAATGAAATGGAAAGACGACAAGGATTTCTTATCAGACGGATAAGAGTAATATCAGCAGTAGGTGAAAATGCAATAACGGGAGCAGGATTCGTTACGATTAGGAAAGTACTGCTGAGAGCGGGTTACTCCGAACATTTCAGTGATAGGTTTGTTCTCATCAGATTCGACAGCAAACTGACCATACATGCCTACGTCGCAAGAGACGATGAAGAGATACAGAATTTACTTAAAGGGACGTGAAAATCTAGTAACCACTGGAGATTGGAATCCGGTTGTAGCGGAACCAAGAGGACAAACGATTGCGGGAAAATATAGTCTTGGCAGTAGGAATGAGAGAGATGTTTATTTCAGCTATTAATGGTGAAAATATAGTTCAAGAATCACAGGAAGAGGTAACTGTGAGGAAGCATGGGTAACAGGAGTAATATTTCAACCGTTGTTATTGTTGTGGTCTTAAGTCCTGAGACTGGTTTGATGCAGCTCTCCATGCTACTCTATCCTGTGCAAGCTTCTTCATCTCCCAGTGCCTACTGCAACCTACACCCTTCTGAATCTGTTTAGCGTATTCATCTCTTGGTCTTCCTCTACGATTTTTACCCTCCACGCTGCCCTCCAATAATAAATTGGTGATTCCTTGATGCCTCAGAATATGCCCTCTCAACCGATCCCTTCTTGTAGTCAAGTTGTGCAACAAATTTCTTTTCTCTCAAATTCTATTCAATACCTTCTCATTAGTAATGTGATCTACCCATCTAATCTTCAGCGTTCTTCTGTAGCACCACATTTCTAAAGCTTCTATTCTCTTCTTGTCTAAACTATTTATCGTCCACGCTTTTCTTGCCACTGCCAGTATACATTTTATATCCTCTCTACTTCGACCATCAGTTATTTTGCTCCCAAAATAGCAAAACCCATTTACTACTATAAGCGCTCATTTCCTAATCTAATTCCCGCAGCATCACCCGATTTAATTCGACTACATTCCATTATCTTCGTTTTGCTTTTGTTGATGTTCATCCTCCTTCCAAGACACTGTCCATTCCGTTCAGCTACTCTTCCAGGTTCTTTGCTGTCTCTGACAGAATTACAATGACATCGGCAAACCTCAAAGTTTTTATTTATTCTCCATGGATTTTAATTTCTACTCCGAAATTTTCTTTTGTTTCCTTTACTGCTTGCTCAATATACAGATTGAAAAACATCGGGGATAGGCTACAATACTGTTTCACTCCCTTCCCAACCACTGCTTCCCTTTCATGCCCCTCCACTCTTATATCTGCCATCTGGTTTCTGTACAAATTGTAAATAGCCTTTCGCTCCCTATATTTAACCCCTGCCGCCTTCAGAATTTGAAAGAGAGTATTCCAATCAGCATTGTCAAAAGCTTTCTCTAAGTCTACAAATGATGCAAACGTAGGTGTTAGCTATGATTAAGTTATGCTCTGTGCAAAATTCTACCAGGCGGTTTCCTCTTCCATTCGTTACTCCCATTCCATATTCATATACTACATTTCCTTCTCTTCCCTTCCTACTATCGAGTTCCAGTCACCCATTACTATTAAATTTTCGTCTCCCTTCACTATCTGAATAATTTCTTTTATCTCATCATATATTTCATCAATCGCTTCGTCATCTGCTGAGCTAGTTGGCCTATAAATTTGTACTACTGTGGTAGCCGTGGGCTTCGTATCTATCTTGGCCACAATAATGCCTTCCCTGTGCTGCTTGTAGTAGCTTACCCGCCTTCCTATTTTCCTATTCATTATTAAACCTACTCCTGCATTACCCGTATTTGATTTTGTATTTATAAACCTGTGTTCACGTGACCAAAAGTCTTGTTCTTCCTGCCACCGAACTTCACTAATTCCCACTAATCTAACTTTAACGTATCCCCATTTTCCTTTTAAATTTTCTAACCTACCTGCCCGATTAAGGGATCTGACATTCCACGCTCCGATTCGTAGAACGCCAGTTTTCTTTCTCCTGATAACAACGTCCTCCTGAGTAGTCCTCGCCCGGAGATCCGAATGGGGGACTATTTAACCTCCGGAATATTTTACCCAAGAGGACGCCTTCATCATTTAACCATACAGTAAAGCGTATCGCTCTGTTGTTCAGGTTCAGGAAACGAAACGAAGAACACGTTTGGAGACGCCATCTCTCGCTTGCCATTTGAAATTGCGCGCAACGGTTCTCATCGCCTAACTTCAGTAGCAGTTATCTCGGAAACGGCGAGACATATCGAATAAGTTTCCTAACAATTATTCTGCAGTACAACCCACACTACAATATTCTAACAAGCATTTCACACGGTTTAAGGTAGGAAACGAAAAGTGAAGAACTGGAGGGAAGCCAGATGGAAATGGCTACAGGAAAAATATGAGGTAATTGAAAATTAATGTTCGTCGCAAGGACTGGCTCAGTACGCAGGAAATTCAAAACAACCTTCGGCGAGATTAAAAAGTAAGACCGCACGGGAAATTCCACTGTCGGACGCAGATCACATCATGGATAGGTGGAACCGGTATGGTGAAGGGCCATTTGAGGGGAGGAATTGTCTGATGTCATAGAAGAAGAAATCGGAGTCCGTATTGAAGATCCAGTATCAGAGTCATAGTATAGAGGAAATGTAGAGTAGTTGAGATTAAATAAGACATTCAGAGGTAATGTTGTTAGTCCCTACTTACAACATTACTTCTGAATGTCTTAAATCATTTTGGAGATGTGGCAAACAAACCACTATTCTTGTTGGGTTGGTATGTATAAGCTATGACACTGGCGACATACCATCAGACTTTCGGAAAAATAACACCCACACAATTTTGAAGGCAGCAAGGGCATAAAATTGTGACAACTATCACACAGTAAGCTTAACTACTCGTGAATACAGTTACTGACAAGAAAAATTTACAAAACAACGGAAAAGAAAACTGAGGATCTGTTTGACGACGATCAGCTTGGTTTTAGGCTAGATAAAGGCACCAGAGAGGCACTTCTGATTTTGCATCCGTAATGGAAGCAAGACTGAACTAAAGCCAAGGCTCGTTCATTGGATTGTACAAACCGGAGAAAGCTTTCGACAATGTAAGGTGGTGCAAGCCTTTCGAATATAAAATATATACAAGAAAAAGAGGGAAAAGTAAGATTATAAGACAAAGAACGAAGTGCTAAATTCAAAAGGGATGTAAGGCACATATCCAGCCTTTCGTCTGTACTCTTCAGTATGTACAACCAAGGACCGATGCAGGTAATAAAAAAAAAGAATCAAAAGTGAGATTAAAATTTAATCTGAAAGAATATCAGTGACTATTTTTACTGAGTAATTGACGTCCTCAGCGAAAGACAAGAACAATTACAGGGTCTGCTGAGAGGAATGAACTGGGTTAAATACCGTGGACCGAGTGTAAATCGAAGGAAGACGGAAATAATGAAAAGTAGTGGAGACGCAAACTGCGAGAAATGTAACGAAGAGACAAAATTAAAGAATTCTGCTACCTTAGTATCGAAGTAATCCTTGTCGGACGAAGCAAGGCGGATATAACAACGATATTCGCTGAGGTAAAGAGGACCTTACTGGCCAAAAAGATTTTACTAGTACCAAAAGTAGGCCTTACACTGACGAAGAGATTTTTGAGAATGCACACTTGGAGCTCAGCAACGTATGAAAATGAATCATGGACAGTGGGGAAACCAGTAAGTAATAGAATTGGTGTGTCTGAGTGTGTCGATATAAATGGAAGTTGTGAATTGGGTGTATGTGCAAGATAAGAAATTTGCATAGCTTCAGAAGAGTCAGCAAAGGGAGGAATACCTGTAGAACAGTGACAAGAGGAAGGATCACGATAATACGACATGTGTTACGACGTCAAGTATTTAATATCGTTGTACTAGAGGAGGCCGATAGGGTAAAAGCTGTAGAGGAAGGCAGATACTGGAATTCATCTAACAAATGAATGTGTACTTCAGTGGGATATCGTGGCGGATTCTATCAGATCAGACAGATGACTCATTAAGTGCCCCCAGTCTCCGATAAAATAAGAAGCTGGACGACTACTAAGTATCGAGTAGATAGTGAAGAACTATATGGCCGCCCACCATTTCCGACTGTAGTTGAAAAGCATACCAGCTAGCAGTGAGGCGGGGAACAGGATAACAGTCAGCATCATCGCAACCTTTCACCAAGGAGATGCTCAATTACCGAAATTTTTACAGCTTTTTTTAATAGTGAGGCAGACGTGTGTGGCACCTGTTTTCTTGAAAATGGGTTGCGGTGCTGTTAACTTGCAACTAATTGATCAAGTTCCTCTGATGTCTTTGAAGTCTTTTTCGAAGGCTCTTTCCGATGCTGTTCATAAACTGTACAATTGTCTGTCTGTCCCACACAAAATTCGCTTGCCCTCTCCAACAACACGTTGATACATTTACCCATATTATATACAGGGTGGTCCATTGATGGTGACTGCGCCAAATATCTCACAAAATAAGCGTCAAATGAAAAAACTACAAACAACGAAACTTGTCTAGCTTGGAGGGGGAAACCAGATGGCGCTATTGTTGGCCCGCTAAATGGCACTGCCATAGGTCAAATGGATATCAACTGCGATTTTTTACATAGGAACCCCCATTTTATATTACATATTCGTGTAGTACGCAAAGAAATATAAACGTTTTAGTTGGACCACTTTTTACGCTTTGTGACACATGGCGCTGCAATAGTCACAAACGTACGGCTCACAAATTTAGACGAACAGTTCGTAACAGGTAGGTTTTTTAAATTAAAATACAAAACGTAGTTACGTTTGAACATTTTACTTCGGTTGTTCCAATGTGATACATGTAACTTAGTGAACTTATCATTTCTGCGAACGCATGATGTTACAGCGTTATTACCTGTAAATACCACATTAATGCAATAAATGTTCAAAATGATGTTCATCAACCTCAATGCATTTCGGAATACGTGTAACGACATTCCTCTCAACAGCGAGTAGTTCGCCTTCCGTAATGTTCGCACATGCATTGACAATGCTCTGACGCATGTTGTCAGGCGTTGTCGGTGGATCACGATAGCAAATATCCTTCAACTCTCCCCACAGAAAGAAATCCGGGGAAGTCAGATCCGGTGAACGTGTAGGCTTCGACGACCAATCCACCTGTCATGAAATATGCTATTCAATACCGCTCCAACATCACGCGAGCTATGTGCCGAACATCCATCACGTTTGAAGTACAACCTGCAGTGAAACATCTTGTAACATAGGTAGAACATTACGTAGGTCGCAGGTTCGAATCCTGCCTCGGGCATGAATGTGTGTGATGTCCTTAGGTTAGTTAAGTTTAAGTAGTTCTAAGTTCTAGGTGACTGATAACCTCAGAAGTTAAGTCCCATTGTGCTCAGAGCCATTTGAACCATTACGTAGGGAATCAGCATGCATTGCACCATTTAGATTGCCATCGATAAAACGGGGGCCGATTATCCTTCCTCCCATAATACCGCACCATACATTAACCCGGCAAGGTCGCTGATGATCCACTTGTCGCAGCCATCGTGCATTTTCCGTTTCCCAATAGTGCATATTATGCCGGTTTAGGTTACCGCTGTCGGTGAATGACGCTTCGTCGCTAAATAGAACGCGTGCAAAAAATCTGTCATCGTCGCGTAATTTCTCTTGTGCCCAGTGGCAGAACTGTACACGACGTTCAAAGTCGTCGCCATGCAATTCCTGGTGCATAGAAATGTGGTACGGGTGCATTCGATGTTGACGTAGCATTCTCAACAGCGACGTTTTTGAGATTCCCGATTCTCGCCCAATTTGTCTGCTACTGATGTGAGGATTAGTTGCGACAGCAGCTAAAACACCTTCTTGGGCATCATCATTTGTTGCAGGTCGTGGTTGACGTTTCACATGTGGCTGAACACTTCTTGTTTCCTTAAATAACGTAACTATCCGGCGAACGGTCCGGACACTTGGAGGATGTCGTCCAGGATACCGAACAGCATACGTAGCACACGCCTGGTGGGCATTTTGATCACAATAGCCATACATCAACACGACATCAACCTTTTCCGCAAGTGGTAAACTGTCCATTTCAACACGGGTAATGTATCACGAAGCAAATACCGTCCGCACTGGCGGAATGTTACGTGATACTACGTACTTATACGTTTGTAAATATTGCAGCGCCATGTATCACAAAGCGTAAAAAGTGGTCCAACTAAAACGTTCATATTTCTTTGCGTACTGCACGAATATGTAACATGAAATGGGGGTTCCTATGTAAAAAAAAACGCAGTTGATATCCGTTTGACCTATGGCAGCGCCGTCTAGAGGGCCAACCGTAGTGCCATCTGGTTTCCCCTTCAAGCGAGACGAGTTTCGTTCTTTTTTAGATTTTTCGTTTGATGCTTATTTCTTGAGGTATTTGTCCCAGTCGCTATCAATGGACCACACTGTATACACTATCCAGTCACATTATGACTACCTGTCAAAAGCCTTAATAAAGACCTTTTACGGCATGGACTTCCCCGTGACGTGCAGGAAGAGATTCAGTAAGGTCCTGTAAGAAGATGAGATATGCCATGACGTCACTGGTGCTATGGCCATCTACGTTAGGCTTCTCAGTTGAATAGACAGATCGAGATGGTCCCACGGATTATCCATTGTGTTTTAATACGGGTAATTTATTGGCCATACAACTACGGTAAACTCATACTGGTGCTATTCGAACAACGCACGTACTTACGAGCTATGTCACACTTCGCACTGTCTTGCTGGTACATGCCATCGTGTCGAGAAACTATCCACTGTGCCTCCAGAATGGCGATATCACGCAGGGAATGCCACGAAAACATTCTCCAGAGCACAACGTTCCCTCGTCGGACCTGCTTCATTGCAAAGACTGTTGCATGGCCATAAACGCCAAAAACCATCTGTGCGATATAGCTAACAACGTGACTCATCTGAAAACATTCCAAAAGGGTCATCTGTCACCACTCAGTGGTCGTCCAATTGAGGTTTTGGCCTGCAAAGTCCAGCCTGATTAGTGATCAGCATCGATGCATTAACCAGGCGCCTGCTGTGGAGACTAATAAGCAGCAACGTTCGCTGAACGGTCGTTGAGGACACACTGTTGGTAGCCCCTTGGTTCATGTGGGAGGTTAGTTGCTTAACAGTTGTCTGTCTATTCGCTCATACACATCTCCGAAGCAATTGCTCACCCTCTTCATATATGGCCCTTTTGCTCCACATTTCCCTATACTCCGGTTTTGGATATCGCCATTTTGCCACGCACGGTATACGTTAACCATGCAGGCATACGAACAGTTTACAGACCTATCCGTTTCGGAAATGCCTTAACCCTTGCCCCAAAACGCAACAAACATGCCCTTCTGCACGCCTAATAACTCGCTCCGTTTTTCCATTACGGCAACGAATGAACTGTTTACTGAATCCCGCCCACATGCTTGTGCGGCCATCTGCCGTTCAAAATGGTTCAAATGGCTCTGAGCACTATGGGACTTAACTTCTAAGGTCATCAGTCGCCTAGACTTAGAACTACTTAAACCTAACTAACCTACGGACATCACACACATCCATGCCCGAGGCAGGATTCGAACCTGAGACCGTAGCGTCACGCGGTTCCAGACTGTAGAGCCTAGAACCGCTCGGCTACCCCGCCCGACTTCCATCTACTGTCTGAGGGTGGTTATTGCATGTTGACGTCAAACGCAGGAGGTGGTCACATTAACCCTTTCAGATCTGAATTTATTAATGAGGACGGATAAATTTTTTAAAGCTCTTGGATGACTTTTTAATGATTTTAGATGCATTATTTATACAAATATATGTGCCCGCTTTCAGTACATATTTGTACATTTGTCCTATTTTTATGGACCACGATAAATAATCTTGAATCGTTCACTGTCGTAATAAATAAACTAATAATTCAATAATTACCGCGCGATATAACAATAATAAAGTTCAGGTACACGGTGGAGTATAACTAACCAACAATTTTCGTGAATTCTTTCGATCACGAACCGCTGTGCAATGCTACATTCACTTATTAGTATTACAGTGATGAATAACACGTGGGAGCACTTGTGGACGATGAAAAGTTCGAATATTCACAGATTTTACGTGGCGATCCCACCGAGGAAAAATATTTCTGATGCAACTAATACACGCTAAGTATTATTGTACACAGTTGTAGAGAGTGGGTCTGAGAGTGTTTAGATAAGTGGACCGTGTATTTGTGTGGCCCGTCTTATATGCCTCGTCATGTATTGACGTGACGACATCTTACTCTGGAGTGTGTCTTACTGAAAGATTTGTTTGCAAACTAGTAAAAGAACAAGATATTAGTTCACCTTGGTATAAAAACAAACGTATTTAATATAGACATTTTCGACGAGTTGTAAGTAAGAATTACGATGGTGCTACATCGTCATCGGTGCGGGAACAAGAAATTCTTGTGTTATTACCGCCTGATTTACTTCACGCAATGAAATGACATTCCTACAGTGAAACATCAAAGTGTAAACTGTCGGACGTTCGATGCTACCTCCAAAAAAATCGTACGTATGGGCCTTAACCACATAGAGCATGACTCTAAAAGCTTCGGCCACTTACCGAGCCTCCGACGATGTTTATCCTTGTCCATTCACTGCGACCCCTGGGGCTGACAGCTGCAATGCGGATCGTGACTTGTCGATTCTGTTCGATGCCGCCCAGCAGGAAGACTGGCGAGAGCTGCGTCTTGTTGAGCAGCAAGTAGCCTGTGTAGAGGTCGTAGATCTCGATCTGGTAGCTCTGGCGGAATCCACGGTCAGTTTCGGTTGGGCACCGCACCGCGAAAACGTCCCTCTTCTCGTTCACAACGGAGCAGTTGGACGGAGCTTTCGGCCCTCCTGTGAGAGCAAAAGTGACTTATCACAACGGCATTGTTTACGTCAGATAGCATCAGTTCAAGAAAATAACTGATTATAGTCTACAGGCTATACCTTACTTCACTACTCGCCAATAAAATTGCTACACCACGAAGATGTTATAGACACGAAATTTAACCGACAGGAAGAAGATGCTGTGATATGCAAATGATTAGCTTTTCAGAGCATTCACACAACGTTGGCGGCGGTGGTGACACCTACAACGTGCCGACATGAGGAAAGTTTCCAACCGATTTCTCATACACAAACAGCAGTTGACCAGCGTTGCCTGGTGAAACGGTGTTGTGATGCCTCGTGTAAGGAGGAGAAATGCGTACCATCACGTTTCCGACTTTGACAAGAGGTCGAACTATAGCCTATGGCGATTGCGGTTTATCGTATTGCGACATTGCTGCTCGCGTTGGTCGAGATCCAATGACTTAGCAGAATATGGAATGGGTGGGTTCAGGAGGGTAATATGGAAAGCCGTGCTGGATCCCAACGGTCTCGTATCACTAGCAGTCGAGATGACAGGTATCTTAACCGCATGGCTGTAACGGATCGTGCAGCCACGTCTCGATCCCTGAGTCAACAGATGGCGACGTTTGCAAGACAACAACCATCTGCACGAACAGTTCGACGACGTTTGCAGCAGCATGGACTAACAGCTCGGAGACCATGGCTGCGGTTACCATTGACGCTGCATGACAGACAGGAGCGCCTGCGATGGTGTACTCAGCGACGGAGTCCGCAGCTCGTGGTCGTGCGGTAGCGCTCTCGCTTCCCGCGCACGGGTTCCCGGGTTCGATTCCCGACGGGGTCAGGGATTTTCTCTGCCTCGTGATGACCGGGTGTTGTGTGATGTCCTTGGGTTAGTTAGGTTCAAGTAGTTCTAAGTTCTAGGGAACTGATGACCATAGATGTTAAGTCCCATAATGCTCAGAGCCATTTGAACCTTTTTTTTTCTTTTTTTCAACGACGAACCTGGGCGCACGAATGACCAGGCGTCATTTTTTCGGATGAATCCAGGTTCTGTTTACAGCATCATGATGGTCGCAACCGTGTTTGGCGACATCGCGGTGAACACACATTGGAAGCGTGTGTTCGTCATTGCCATACTGGCGTATCACCCGACGTGGTGGTACGGGGTGCCATTGGTTACACGGCACCTCTTGTTCACACTGACGGCACTTTGAACAATGGCCGTTTCATTTCAGATGTGTTACGACCCGTGGCTCTACCCTTCATTCGATCCCAGCGAAACCCTACATTTTGGCAGGATAATGCACGACCGCATGTTGCAGGTCCTGTACAGGCCTTTCTGGATACAGAAAATGTTCGACTGTTGCCCTGGCCAGCACATTCTCCAGATCTCTCACCAACTTAAAACGTCTTGTCAATGGTGGTCGAGCAACAGGCTCGTCACAATACGCCAGTCACTACTCTTGATGAACTGTGGTATCGTGTTGAAGCTGTATGGGGAGCCGTACCTATACACGCCATCCAAGCTCTGCTTGACTCAATGCCCAGGCGTATCTAGGCCATTATTACGGCCAGAGGTGGTTGTTCTGGGTACTGATTTCTCAGGATGTATGCACCCTAATTGCGTGAAAATGTAATCACATGTCAGTTCTAATATAATATATTTTCCCAAAGAATACGCATTTATCATCTGCATTTCTTCTTGGTGTAGCAATTTTAATGGCCAGTAGTGTACTACATACTGTCGCTTCCTTGTGATGTAAGAGCTGGAATGTCACTTGATAACTTAGCAGAGTAAATAATATTCTTACAGGTTTTTCTCTTATCCTTCTTCCTTCCAAACACCTATGCTAACTGGCGTCGGACTAAGACAGAACCCCTTTCAGAGTTCTGTTACGGCATGTGTGTTCGAACACAAATGTAAACTGCCTGTAATGAACCAACAATTATCAGGATGTAATGTACTAATGAGCATTATTGGAAACATACGTTTAAAAAACAATCGTTTATTACGTCTATAGCTATACGCGTCTTTTGTTCATCTGATACACAGTGAGGTACGGAAAACTTCTCGCGCAACAAACTACTGTACAGTAAAACAGAACAGTAATTTATCAGAGAGGCTCATCAAAAATACCTCAAAGTTAAACTGTTATATACTAAACAAATGTCACTCTCTTTCTCAAAGGCAGCACTAAGGGAAGAAGATCAAGTTTCCAGCCAGGTAGGTGGTGAGTCAGTTAGAACGACCTGAGTTCGGTCCTGTCGAGTATATTTAAATTGATCCTACAGTAGTGGGACAGCAGGAAAAGCGGGTGGGGGGGGGGGGGAGGGGGAGGGGGATAATTTTCAAAGTCGAGCCTACTGGAGTCGAGCAGAAGCGACAGTAGAATGTGTGCTACAAACCTCGAAGTTCGGCCGAAGTTTGTGTCACTCTCTTGCATCATCACAT